>NC_056744.1:204888936-205021991 GCF_019279795.1 Protopterus annectens | reverse complement strand
GCAATCCAGCAGTGATTAAGCACCTTGGTCAGTACACCTTGTCAGAAAGTACAGTTTGTACCTACCATAAATGTAGATGTCCGAACTGGATAGCATCTGCAGTCATAACAACTGGGTTGTCCTGTCGCCAGGCAGCCCTTCAGTCGGCCGGATTCCAAAGTCCGGGTCCGCTTCGCTGATGTCGCACTTCACCCGACGCCATCTCTGTTGGTCCTCGGGTATAAAGGCATCAGCCGACGCCATTTTCCTCAGTGTTTTGCCCCAGATGCCAGTAGCCCTCCTGAGGTTAAAATTTGGATAGATGCCAATGTTTCCAAAAAGATAGAGGTAAACACAGTAATAACCATGTATGTACATATAGTCAAACATATACACCATAAAAGACTCCCCCTCTCCAGCTATCTATTAGGAGGGTAAAATACCCTAGGAGTACCACAGAGGGGAAGGAGTGAGGGTATATCTGACTGCAGATGCTATCCAGTCGACATCTACATTTATGGTAGGTACAAAACTGTACTATGTCCTTGATGGATGCAGCTGCAGCCATAACAACTGGGTAGAATACCAAAGCCAACTAGGGGAGGAGGATAAAACTAGATTATGGTGTGTTTAGGATCCCTTGCAGTACAGCAGTGGCAAACCCTGCTCGGGATCTGGAATATAGAGGTAAGTTATAATGCTTGGCAAATGTATGCACGGAGGTCCAAGTAGCCGCCTCAATAATGTCTTTGGTTGCCACTCCTCGTAAGAAGGCTGTGGTAGTGGCTGTTGCCCTTGTAGAATGAGGTCTTATGTTCTGTGGAATTGGTTTTCCATGGAAGGAGTAACAGAATCGTATGCAATTTCCTATCCATTTGGAGATTGTCTGTTTGGAAATAGCTTTTCCTTCCCTTCCTGTTGCCTAGGCTACAAAAAGTTGGTCAGTCTTTCTGCTATTTTTTGTTCTGTCCAAGTAGTAGCGTAGCTGTCTATGTACATCCAAGGTATGCAGTATTCTTTCCCTCTGTTTTGTGGGTTGGGAAAGAAGGTAGGTAGGTGGATTGCCTGGTTTAAAGACACTCTGGATACCACCTTAGGCATAAATGTAGGATTAGTCCTCATGGACACTCTATCTTGGTGGAAGATTAGGAAGGGTTGCACTGCCATTAAGGCCTGTAGCTCTGAAACCCTCCTTGCTGAAGTAATTGCCAGTAGGAAAGCAGTTTTCCATGACAGGTGTTGTAGGTCTGCTGTTGCTGCTGGTTCAAAGAGTGATAGTGTCAACTTTTCTAGCACAAAGTTTAAGTCCCAAGCTGGCAAAGGTGGTTTCCTTGGAGGTTTTACATTCTTGATTCCTCTGAGGAACTGCCTGAGCAAAGGGTGCTAAAAACAGGTGGATCAAAGCTGTATTCTGCTGAAATAGCTGATGCATGTATCTTGATGGAGGAGTAGGACAAGCCTGAATGAAGAAGTTCGCCAGATACTCTAGAATGTTAGGCATATCTATGTTTGACACATCTTTTCCTCTTTCAGTACTCCAAATGACAAACCTTTTCCATTTTACAGCATAGTTCCTTCTTGTTGAAGGTCTGCGGGCTCCAAGAATAATGTCTTTAACTCTTTGAGAAAGTTCTGGGTTAGCTGTTGCTATGTGATGTTCCATGCAGTCAGTTGCAACGCTTTTAGGTTTGGATGTATGATGCTGTAGTTGTTCTGAGTTAGCATCAAAGGCATCAGGGTATTGGCCACATATTGTTCTGAGACATGCAACTCAGCAGTGGGTACCAGTGTTGTCTTGGCCAGTTTGGAGCTATCAGGATTATCCTTGGACGCTCTTCCTTGATTTTTAGTAATACTTTGTGTATCAAGGTAAGAGGTGGGAATGCATATGCTGTCAGGCCTTTCCAGCTGAAGGAGAGCGAATCCACTTTCCATGCCAGTGGGTGTAATGTCCTTGTGCAGAATTTTTGAGCTGGTGATTGAGAGGTGATGCAAATAGGTCTATCTGAGGCATTCCCCATTTCTTTGAGATGGTCTTGAAAATGTCCGGTGCAGTTTCCATTCGTGGGCATCCGATGTGGTTCTGCTTAATATGTCTGCTAGAATATTTTCTTTTTTCCGGTACAAACATTGCCTGTAACTGGATGTTGTAGCTGAGTGCCAGGTTCCACAGCTCCAAAGTCATTCTGCATAGGGGTATGAATGAGTGCCTCCCTGCTTGTTGATGTACCACATGACTGTGGTGTTGTCTGTCCTTATCATCAACTGGCCCTCTTTGAGAAATGGTCTGAACCTTTGGATTGCCAGTTTTACTGCCAGCATTTCTTTTAGGTTGATGTGCAGGTGAAGTTGATCCTGTGTCCACAATCCTTGCACGCATTTGTCCAGCATGTGGGCCCCCATCCTAGGTCTGAAGCGGCTGTTGTGTTGGTCTGGCTTGCTTGACATCTGCGAAAGGGTAGGCCTGGGTTTGTCTGGCATGCCTGAGCCCACCATAGGAACTCCTGTTTTAAGCATGGAATTAGTGGGATTTCTGTTTCTAGGCTGTGACTGTGTTGGGACCATAAATTCTTTAGGTACCACTGTAGTTTTCTCATATGTAGTCTGGCAAGTGGGACCAGGATTATGCATGATGCCATGAAGCCCAAGGCCTGCAGTACTTTTCTTGCTGTTAACTTGTTCAGCTTTGTTAGTGCCAAGAAGTAAAGAGTGAGTTCTTTTTGTTTTTCTGCAGTTAGGAATGCCATTTGTTTTACTGTGTCCAATTCCGCCCAAGAATGTCCTTGTTTGGGATGGTATCAGCCTTGACTTTTGTAGATTGACTGTGTATCCCAGTGCTTGTAGCAAGTAGATGACCCTTTGTAAATCTGTTGTCAGCTTGCTTTTGTTGTCCCCTTGTAGCAGGCAGTCGCCCAGGTATGGGTAAATTTGTATTCCTGTAGTCTGCAATGGGCAATTACTGATGCCAGGCATTTTGTGAATACTCTGGGCGCAGTAGATAAGCCAAAGGGCAATGCTGAGAATTGATAGTGCTCTGATCCTGCAAGAAATCTGAGGTATCTTCTGCAGATTGGTCGAATGGGGACGTGCAGGTATGCCTCCTTGAGATCTAGAGTTACCAGCCAACACTCCTTGCCCAGCATGGGAAGAAGTTGCTGTAGGGTCAGCATTTTGAATTCTGGGACAATGATGTATGTATTTAAGGCGGACAGGTCGAGAATTGGTCTCCAACTTTTTCCTTTCTTGGAACTAGGAATAGTCTTGAGTAGAACCCTTTCCTTGCTCTGCAGTTGGCACTTTTCCACAGCTCTCATGTTTGCTAACTGCATTATCTGTTGTAGAGCCTCTGTTTTTGATTTGGAGGAGATTTGGCATTCCTCTTTTGATTGGTAAAGTGTGGAAGTGGAACCGGTATCCTTGATCTATGGTTTGTAAAATCCACTTGTCTTTTGTTATATAGTGCCAGTTTTTTGAAAATAAGGTTAACTTTCCGCCTAGAGGAGCTGCTATTTGTTCCCTGGTAGGCGGATTTAGGATTAAGTCACTGTGGTTGTGTTGATGTGGTGGCAGTGGTTGTGTCTGTGCCTCTGTTGTTACCTTGCTACTGTCGTCCTCTGTAGGCACCTCCTCTGGATTGGTTTCTGCCTCTGGAACGTGTGTTTCTGCCCCTTTGAGATCTTGTGGAGTCAGGAAAGGACCAATGTTTGGCAGGCCAGTTCCTGCTAAACCTTGGGGGCTGAACCTGCAAGAAATCTTTAACCGTTTGAACGGATTTTGCCTTTTCTTCCATTTTCTTCATAACCTGCTGGGCAGGTGTACCAAACAAACTTGTCTTATCCATAGGAGCATCTAGTAACTTTGCTTTAACATGATCCGGTAAAGCTTGCCCCTTTAGCCATGCATGCCTTCTTATCACTGTGCCAGTCATGGCTGATCTAAATGAAGCCTCCAGTGCATCATAGCCACATTTTAAGGAATGGTTACTAACCTGTTGTATGTTATTTACCATTTCTAATACATATTTCTTATCAAGAGATTCATCAGTGGTTAGCTTTTTAGTTAACTGATCAAGCATAAACTCTTGGTATTGTATCATGTGAAACTGACAGTTTAAAGCTCTAGCTGAGAGAGTAGCTGAAGTGTAGACCTTTTGCCCCATCTGTCTAATGACCTTGCTTCCCTTTCAGAAGGAATAGGGTTTTTAGCTATGGTCGCTGCTACTGCCTTGGGACCCTGGGATATAGTTTCGGGTCTGCAAGAGGGGCCTTGTAAAGGTGGTGATGAGTGTCTGGCACCCTGTAAAATCTGTCTGGTTTGGCAGGGGCTGGAGGTAAAGAATCTGGAGCGGAGCAGACATCATTGAAAGCATCATCCACCACAGAGAGAACAGGAGGTATAGCTAAGGGCCTGTGTTGTGGAAGGTGCAGAAAAGTCCTAAGTCTTTTCTGGAGTCTGAAAATCCTGTTGCTGCCATTGGAACTGCTCTGCATGGCATGTAAGGTTTCCCAAAGGAAAATTCTTCTGGTGGGGAAGCAGCTGGAATGGATTCTTCAGCATCAGAGTCTTCAAAATTAGAGAAAGGAGCCTCTGGCTGGTCAGTTATGTCTGATTCATCGGCTGAATCATCAGATGACACTGGCTCAGGGGGCTCTGCCCTAGGTCTCTTCTCTGGGGGCTGAGAGGCCCTGTCTGGGTGAGACTGAGATCCTCTAATTAATGAAATTAAATCTTCTGCCAGAGTAAGCATTTGAGAACTAGAGGAGGGCCTGGTTGAAGGGGGTTTAACAGGCACTGTTTTAGTAGTCTTGGCTGCTTTAGCCCTGGCGAAGGCCTTAATGGACATGGCTGCTGGAGGCCTAGCAGCACCACGTGCTGGGGTAGAGACATCCAAGGAATGGTGTCTGATAAGTCAGTGGCAACCACCGTAGTGGGTATAATTTCTGAGGCCGATTCAAGAATGGTAGCAGGGCCTCAGTTGTAGAGATAGATTCAGCTGTACTTTGATCAGTTTTCGGTTTCGCCGAAACCGAGACACTCGCGTTTGCTTAACCATGGTTTCAGCCGAAACCGGACCGCGAAAGTGTCGGTCTTTATCTTTGCGTTTTGGCAGATTGGGTAGTCGGAGAATCCGACGGCATAATGTACGCAAAATCAGAACCGAAAAACTGTTCAGCAACTCCGACCGCCTAAGCGTCGTCGGTTGAAAGAAGCACAGGCCGAACAGGCTGCTACGTCGTGGGCTGGGCCTAAACAAGGCAGACAGTAAGAGTGGAAATCTTTATGAGGTATTTGTTTCCCACAGGTTAAACAATTATTAACTTTTTCTGACATCGGCTGAGGCAAGAAAGAGTCCCCAACGGGGTACTTAGCTTTAGAAGTCTTCGAAGTAGTATTCGGTGGAAGTAATCTCTGGATCCGACCGACCGGCACTTGCGAACAGCTTCTGCTTCGGGCGCCACGCGGCAAGAAAGACTGGGGAAAATGGCGTCGGCTGATGCCTTTATACCCGAGGACCAACAGAGATGACGTCGGGTGAAGTGCGACATCAGCCGAAGCCGGACCCGGACTTTGGAATCCGGCCGACTGAAGGGCTGCCTGACGACAGGACAACCCAGTTGTTATGACTGCAGATGCATCCATGAAGGACATCCAGGTACTCTCCTCCTTATGACCCCGTTTTGGGACAATTATTCAGTTAATTTATTGAGAGACCAGAATCTCCATCGGCAGCTTCCTTCAGATCCACCAGGAGTCTTTTGGAACAAGATGTAGTGAGGGTTGTGGACAAGCTTTTGGCAGCTAGAGGATTACCGACCCTGACTAGGTCTTCCTTCCCTCTTGGAACGGAAGCTCTCACGGCGTACTCACCTGTCTATCCTCCTCCAACCTCCTCGCAGGTCTCTGAGACTTCAGTACCGATGGCCACCCTGGTCTCAGCTCTTGACAGTGGAGGCTTCCCTGTCGGCACCAATAACTCTTGGTGCCACAGCTCCTTTGGAACTGGTGCACCCTCGGAGCAGTAATTGGGCTATCGGTACGACACCTAGTTTGGTGTTGATTTTTTCTGTGGCACCGTCTACGGTCAAGGCTCTCTTGGCAGCTACAGGTATTCTCGGAGCTCCTCACTTGGAGGCGGGATCCTCGGGGTGAGGTGTGACCCCAGTTCCGGGCTCCCACCCCTCCTCGGGCAGGCCTACTTTCCAGGTGATGGAGTGGGTCCTCGCTTCAACAGGCTCGCAGTTGGCACCATTGGCATTGGAACCAGAACCCCCCTCTAGCATGCAGCTGTCCCAACCTCCTACTCTGGGATCTCGAGCATGGGAGCCACAAGACCTTCCTGTGAAGGGAACCTTTCGCTGGAGTCCTCCTCAGAAGACCCCAATGGGGAGCCACCTTGGAAGAAACTTTGCAAGAGGAAGCATCTCGATTCCCCTGAGGAATCCATCATCGAAGACACTGATTACGATGAGGGAGAAGTGTTCCTTCAAGTCTCCCCCGGAAGACGTCTCATTTGGAGGCATTCTCGAGATCCTCAAGCAGAAGGGAGACTGGAAGCCCTCCAACCAGTCTTCGGAGAAATCAGTGTTCTTGCAGGCTTCCCGTGCTCTATCATCTACTTCCTGGGTGACCCCACCGGCAGATGAGCTCATTAAGCTTATTGTGCAGCATGCCTGGAAGGCCCCTGACAACATAGAACCTGTCCCACGGAGGCCAGATAAAATTTTGTCAACACCCGAAGACCACCCCAACTGG
This sequence comes from Protopterus annectens, assembly GCF_019279795.1. Classification (NCBI taxonomy): domain Eukaryota; kingdom Metazoa; phylum Chordata; order Ceratodontiformes; family Protopteridae; genus Protopterus; species Protopterus annectens. The sequence continues at coordinate 205,015,259 of NC_056744.1, read as the reverse complement.
TCCAAACAGCTGGTAGTAGATTCCATGGTCATGATGGCAGCCACCAAGAGGGAACTTGCAGAAGATAGCTTCACTGTTCATCCACCGAACAGGGAGTCATGGGCTATGGACAGACTGGGGAAGCGGACCTATGCTTCATCAACCTTTGCCATTCGGTTGCTGAATTACCTGGCACACTTTACTCACCTCCAAAGAGACCTAACCTCAAAAATGTCTGCCTCTTTGGCGGGGGTACTGCCTGAGGAAGTGCGTGACACTGTTGCCTCCCAGTTAGCTACCGTAGAATCCATCTCGAACTCCTCGATGCGCTTGATTTCTCACACTACAGAGGGGCAGCTCGAGCAGCTGCATCGGGCATCGTCATGAGACAGCATGCTTGGATATGTTTCTGTGACTTCGTGGACCCTTTCAAATCTTTCTTTGTCAACGTGCCTGTTGACTAATCTTTCCTCTTTGGTCCCAAAGTAAAAGACACACTATCATGTAGTGAGAAAGACGGAAAGGCCTTGTCTGCTGTGGGCATACGTTTTTCCACCCCCCCCCCCCAGAGATCCTACTCCAAGGAATCAAAGGGGCAGGAAAACTGTGGTTCAAGAAGTCCTAAAGATCTTTTTGTGACACTCATGATAAGCAATCCCCCAGAACAGAGAGGGCAGCTCATCCGGAAGACGTCCCTTTCTGGGGGGGGTCCGCGCAACCAGGCGCTAGGGATTCCTTCTCTGGCCAACCCTTCCAGCGCTCCTAAACAGCGGCCCGATTGCTTTCCTCTGGAATCAGTCAGGGGAACGATTCTCTCTGCACTTAAGCCTGGCAACTCATAACGGACGCATGGGTGCAGAGAATAATATCCAAAGGCTATTATATCCCATTCAGTCTCACACCCAGACCCATAAAATGAATCCACGACGTTCCATCCGGTCAGAGGGAGGCTGCAGTCTTAGAAATCGAAAAGCTGTTAAGAAAAAGAGTCATCTATCCAGTCCCACCAGACCAAATAGGATCTGGGTTTTATTCTAGGTTCTTTGTAGTGCCAAAAGACAGGGGACTGGAGACTAATCCTGGATCTCAGCCTACTAAACAAATTCATCAAACCTCAAAAATTCCAGATGCTAACAGTGCAGTCCATTCTCCCCTTATTGGGGAAGGACAACTGCATGTGCAACCTCCAGGATGCGTATTACCACAATAAGATGGACAAACACTTCCCGCTGGGAGCCAATCACTACCAGTTCAGGGTAGTGCCCTTTGGTCTATCGACAGCCCCCATAGTTTTTATCAAATGTATGGCAGTCAGAGTAGCTCAACTTCGACTACAAGGATTCCAGTGTTTCCACATCTAGATGATTGGCGCCTCACCGCCACGACCAGGAACCTTCTCATTCTCAGTCTCTCTTGCACTCAAAGCCTTGCTCTTCGCCTAGGTATCATGATCAGTATGGAAAAATCAAACACGTCTCCAACAAGAACACTGGAATTCATTGGAGCGATCTTCGACATTTTGTCAAGTACCAGCATACCTTGTACTACAACTATTGGGCTCTATGGCAGCAACCATTACCCTAGTACCACTGGTGAGGTTGCACATGAGACTATTACAGTGGCTCATTTCATCACAATGGTCGATCATAACCCACCCACTTGACCACATGATATGCTTTACAAACCTTTGCAAGAATGAAATGCTATGGTGGATGAAGCCAGAAACAAATCTTTGGTGTCGACCATTCTGTCTCCCCCAGCCCAGGGCCATGGTGACCACGGATGCTTCCCTGTTAGGGTGGGGTGGGGGGGGGGCATTTCCAGGGAAAGACGTTCCACACATCCCTTCCTTCCGGGACCATTGCAATTCAATCAGACACGTCAGTCATCTGGTACATCAACAAACAAGGCAAAAAGTACAGTTTTGTACCTACCATAAATGTAGATGTCCGATATATGTCATAACATATGGGTTGTCCTGCCTCAGGCAGCCCTCGGTCGGCCGGATTCCAAAGTCTGGGTCCGACGTCGGCTGATGTCGCATTTCTCTCCGACGTCAGAGCGGCAGGAGTACATAAGCATCAGCCGACGCCATCTTCTTCAGTGTTTCTTGCCCCAGATGCCAGGTGCCCTCCAAGGAAGGCTGTAATCAATTTGGAAGACAAAACAGGTTTCCAGACAAATAAATAAGCAATAAACAGATACACCATAACAGATATCCCCAGCTAGGATAACAGGGAGAGGAGTGGACCCAAGGAATAGAGGGGAAGGAGGGAGGGAAAATCCGACTGCAGTTGCATATCTATCGGACATCTACATTTATGGTAGGTACAAAACTGTACTATGTCCTTCAAGAATGCAACTGCAGTCATAACATATGGGTTGAATACCATAGCTTAGCTGGGGGAGGTGGAAAGCACTAAGAAAAGGATGGTGTAGCTATCAATCCCTGCAGGACTGCCGAAGAAAAGCCTACTCTGGATCTGGAATATAAAGGAAGGTTGTAGTGTTTGGAGAATGTATGCACGGAGCTCCATGTAGCAGCTTCTAGAATGTCTTTTGTAGGCACCCCTCTTAAGAATGCTGTAGAGGTGGCTGTAGCTCTGGTAGAGTGTGGTCTGATATTGGCTGGTACACTCTTTCCATGGAAGGAATAACATAATCTGATGCAATGTCCAATCCATTTTGAGAAAGTCTGTTTGGAAACTGCTTTTCCTTGTACTCCAGGGGCGTAAGCTACAAAAAGCTGATCAGACTTCCTATTGGCCTTGGTTCTGTCCAGGTAGTAGTGAAGTTGTCTGTGAATGTCCAAGGTATGCAACAGTCTTTCCCCTTTGTTCTCAGGATTGGGAAAGAAAGTAGGCAGGTGAATTGCTTGATTCAAAGAAACCCTAGATACCACTTTTGGCAGAAAGCTAGGGTTGGTTCGTAAGGAGACCCTGTCTCTATGACAGGTAATGAACGGTGGTATGGCCATTAGGGCCTGTAATTCCAAAACCCTTCTTGCTGAGGTAATTGCCAACAGGAAAGCTGTCTTCCATGAGAGGAATTGTAAGTCCACAGAAGCTGCTGGCTCAAAGGGGGGTAGAGTCAGTTTTTCTAGGACAAAGTTGAGGTCCCAAGCTGGTACTGGGACCTTTCTTGGTGGCTTGATATTCTTGATTCCTCTAAGAAATTGCCTTAACAAAGGATGTGAACACAGGTGGATCAGTGTTGTATCTAGCTGAAATAGCTGAAGCATGTATCTTTATAGAAGAATATGAGAGTCCTTTCTGTAGCATATCTGCCAAGTATTCCAGGATGAGTGGGATGTTCAATAATGATGCATCATGACCCTTGCTGGTATTCCAAATGCTGAATCTCTTCCATTTTGCTGAATAAACCTTTCTGGTGGATGGTCTGCGGGCTTCTGTTAATATCCGCTGAACTTCCTTGGAGAGAGACAGATTGAGGTTATTCATGGAATCTCCCAAGCTGTTAGCTGGAGCGTCTGAATATTGGGATGTACTGTCTTGAAGTTGTTTTGAGTCAAAAGATGGGGCCATTGGGGAAGGGCCCATTTTTTGTTGTGGCATATGCTCCGTAGTAGTGGATACCAGTGTTGTCTTGGCCAGTCTGGAGCTATTAGAATCCCTTTTGGTTTCTCTGCTTTGATCTTTAGTAGTACTGTGGTCATCAGTGGCAGAGGTGGGAATGCATAAATTTTTAGGAAGTTCCAGTTGAATGAGAGAGCATCTGTTTTCCATGCTTGTGGATGATATGCCCTTGAACAGAACTTTTGTAGCTGATGATTGAGGTGGGAGGCAAATAGGTCTACTTCTGTCCTGTCCCATGTCGAGGTGAGCCTTATGAAGATTTCTGGATGTAACCTCCATTCGTGGGGATCTAGGAAATTCCTGCTTAGGCTGTCCGCCAGCACATTGTCTTTGCCTGGAACAAACTGGGATTGCAACTGTATGTTTAAGTTCAGTGATTTTTTCCCAAAGATTCATTGTCAGTCTGCAAAGGGGGTAAGAATGGGTGCCCCCCTGCTTGTTTATGTACCACATGACAGTGTTGTCTGTCTGTATTAGCAGGTGGCCTTGCTGAAGTTGTTGTCGAAAGGCCTTGATGGCATGCATGACTGCCAGCATTTCTTTTTGGTTGATATGCAGATGTGTTTCCTTTGGAGACCATTGTCCTTGAATACACCTGCCTCCATGTGCCCCATCCAAGGTCTGAGGCGTCTGTGGTCATTGTTTGTGTTATTTGTGGTTTTTTGAATGACATTCCTGTGTTTGCCTGGCTTACCGAGGCCCACCATAGGAATTCCTTGTAGGCATGGAATAAGCGGTATGGTTGTCTCTAGGTTGTTGCTGTGTTGAGACCATAAACTTTTTAGGTACCATTGAAGCTTTCTCATGTGTAGTCTTGCTAATGGAACCAGGAGAATGCATGATGCCATGTAACCCAGGGCCTGTAGGAATCTCCTTGCAGTCATCTGGGTGAGCTTTGCCAAACCTTTGAAATAATGAGTTAACTTTTGCTTGTCTTCTGTCAGGTAAGCCATTTGAGAGGTTGTGTCTAGATTGCCTCCTAAGAAAGTAATTTGCTGGGATGGCTGCAGTCTTGACTTTTGGAAGTTGACTGTGTATCCCAGAGCTTGTAGCAATTGAATGACATAATCCAAGTTTTTTGTCAAAATCAGTTTGTCGTCCGCTTGTATGAGGCAGTCGTCCGGGTACGGGTAAATTTGGATCCCCTGGAGCCTGCAATGAGCAATTACTGAAGCCAGGCATTTTGTAAACACTCTGGGTGCAGTAGATAAGCCAAATGGCAATGCTGAGAATTGATAATGCTCTGGCCCTGCAAGAAATCTGAGGTATCTTCTGCAGCTGTGTCTGATAGGACATGCAGGTATGCCTCCTTGAGGTCCAGAGTAATCAGCCAAGACCCCTTGCCCAGCGTGGGAAGGAGTTGCTGTAAGGTCAGCATTTTGAACTTTGGTACTATGAGAAAGGTGTTTAATGCGGACAAATCCAGTATTGGTCTCCATTGTGTTTCTTTTCTTGGAACAAGGAACAGTCTTGAGTAAAACCCCTGGCCTTGTTCTTGTTGTGGAACTTTTTCTATTGCATTGATCTGAGCTAGCAGGGAAATTTGCTTGAAAGCCTCTGCCCTCTGGTTTTGCGGTAGGTTTGGCATGCCTTGTTTCCTTGGTAAGGTATGAAAGTGGAACCTGTAAGCCTTGGTCTATAATGTCCAAAATCCATTTGTCCTTTGTCAATCTGTGCCAATTGTCTGAAAACAGAGATCATTTTCCGCCCAAGGGAGCTTCTGTTTGCTCTTTGGTTAGCGGAAGTAGAGGAAAGTCATTGGGATTGTCCCTGTGGGGCAGGAGAAGCCCCTGTGTCACTTCTTTGGTTTGCTGGTTGCCATTGTAGTCCCCTGTAGGAACCTCTGTATTGTCCTCTTCCTCGGCCACGCCTGCTTTTGCCCCTTTGAAATCTTTCAGTATTAGGAAAGGACCAGTTTTTTGAAGGCCAATTCCTGCTGAATCTGGGTGGCTGAACCTGGAGGAAATCTTTGACTGTCTGAACTGACTTGGCTTTTTCCTCAATGGTCTTTAATACATCTTTAGCATTAGCACCAAAAGCTTGTTCTTTTCCAAGGGTGCATCAAGAAGTTTTGCCTTAACATGATCTGGTAGAGGTTGTTCTTTTAACCATGCATGTCTGCGAATGACCGCCCCTGTCATAGCTGCCCTACATGAAGCTTCCAATGCATCATATCCACACTGAAGGAAGTGATTGCTAACTTGCTGAGAGTTGTGTACAGCCTCCTGCAAAGACTTCCTATCTAAAGGATCAGGAGAGGCCAAAGTTTTCTGTAAATCATCTAACAGGAAATCCTGATATTGAAACATATGAAAGAGACAATTGAGAGCTCTCATAGATAAAGTAGTGGAGGTGTAAACCTTCTTCCCCATCTCTAATGACCTAACTTCCCTGTTGGAAGGCAAAGGATTTTTGAGGTGGTAGCTGAAACCCCTTCGCCCCTGTGAAATAGTTTCTAAATCAACAGCATGGGCCCTAAAGAAGTGAGAATGTGTTTCAGGAACTCTATAGTATCTGTCCGGCTTGGCAGGAGCAGGAGGAGAGTATCAGGGTAACACTGGAGTCAGAGTATAAATCATCCAAAACATCAAGCACAGGAGGTATAGCTAAGGGCCTGTGCTGGGGCTTTTAAGGAAGGAAGGCGCTTGAATCAGAAAATTCCTGGCCTTGCCACTTAAAATGTTCCCTCATGGAATGCAGAACTTCCCCAAAAGAAATATCCTCAGGAGGGGAGGCCGAGGGATGGAGTCCTCTGCATCTGAGTCCTCGTGAGGTCTGGAAAGGCTCTTCCTGGCTATCGGAGGCCAGAGGCCTCAGAATCTTCATCTGAAGGGAGAGGGTCAGTGGGCTCAACCCTGGGCCTCTTATCAGGAGGAGGCTGGGATCCTCTCTCAGGATGGGCCTGGGAACCTCTGATCATGGAGATTAAGTCTGCTGCCATAGTCATGATTTGTGTCTCAGGAGTAGGCTGAGGTAAGGCTTCTGCAGTAAGGTGCTTAGTCTTGCTGGCTGCCTTAGCACGTGTGTAGGCCTCGATAGACATGGACATGGGAGGCCTAGCAGCTCCACGTGCAGGAGTTACCTTATCCACAGCAATGGTCTCGGGCATTTCCTCGGTTACAGTATCCGGAGGAAAATCAATAACTGGCGCCTGTGTGGTCTCCGGTATCGGATGTATCGGTAATGCGGTGTCTTCGGTTCGGAGCGGTGAAATAACCGCCTCAGAGGGAACTGGGGCACTCGCGGTAGGTTTTGGCATGGTGTCGGTGGAAGACGCGGGCCGAGGATGGCGGTCCCGGTCTTTACGTTTTTTAGTAGTCTGTGATGTCGGTAATTCTGACGGCATCTTGTAATCGTATTTTCCGCCGAAAAAGTCTTCAGTGAACTCCGCCCGGCGTCTGAGAGTGCGCTTATTGAAGCAAGCACAGGCGGCACAGGCCGAGACGTCGTGGTCTGGGCCAAGGCAAGGAAGGCAGTAAGAATGGAAATCCTTATGAGGTATTTGTTTACCACAAGACAAACAATTATTAACTTTTTCAGTAATTTCTGACATCGGCTGAGGCAAGAAAATGTCCCCAACGGGGTACTTAGCTTTTTTGATGACTTCGGATCGAAGAATACAGGAGCTGACCGACCGGCACTTGCGAACTGCTTCTACTTTGGGCACCGCGCGGCAAGAAAGACTGAAGAAGATGGCGTCGGCTGATGCTTATGTACTCCTGCCGCTCTGACGTTGGAGAGAAATGCGACATCAGCCGACGTCGGACCCAGACTTTGGAATCCGGCCGACCGAGGGCTGCCTGAGGCAGGACAATCCATATGTTATGACTGCAGTTGCATTCTTGAAGGACATCCAGGTCTTACCCCCTGTGTCGGGAAGACATGAGAATATGGCATTGGGCAATGACTTCGAACCGCTTTCTCACAGCAACGCACATTCTCAGGTACTCCAATCTTACTGCAGGCAATCTGAGCAGGAATATTTTGATGCCTCACGAGTGGTCCCTCGATCCGATAATAGCAGCTCAAATCTTCCACTGCTGGGCCAGGCCTTGCTGTGACCTGTTTGCTTCACCCCTAAACAATAAATGCAGAAGCTACTTTGCCCTGATCCCCCCTCAGGGGGAGTCACCGAGGGATGCTCTGACGCACGATTGGCCCCCGGGTCTACTGTACGCCTTTCCCTAGTTTCCCCTCATCCCAAAATTTCTACAGAAAGCTCAAAGGTTGAGAAGCAAAGTGGTCCTCATTGCCTCTTATTGGTCCCATGAAGTCTGGTTCCCATTCCTATGGCCTCACCTGATTCACAGCCCGTGGATCCTGGATCAATCTCAAGGACTGTTGTCTCATCCTCAGGGACAGATTCACCTCAATCTCCACAGCCTCAAGCTCACAGCTTGGTTTCTCTACTTCTGATGATTGCCAGGCTACCTGATATATTTCATCCCATTTGCGAGATCCTTCTGGCTTCGCACAAACCATCCACCAGAAAATTTATTTCATCAAGTCGACTAGGTTCTCTAGATGGGCCAAAGATCAAAACATGGATCTTTTCTATGCCTGTTCAGAAGATCCTACAATATCTCACTACCCTGTTGTGCGCAAGAGTTTTGGGTCTATATTAGCACAACAAAAACTGCATTGTGCAAATCCCATTTGAGCAACACCAAATGTGCAAATGTCGCAAATTTCGAACCTGATAAATTAAAAAACTAACGGACAAAAACTGTCACTAACGTTTTATGCAGGGGGCAAGCCCCCCTGCACCACCCACACCCCTGCTACTTAAATATACCAACTCAGAGATCGCACTCCATTGAAGTAAAGGGAAAAATTCCCTATGGCGATCTCCGTTCACTCTTGTGATATTTGCAACATTCGCACATTTGGTGTCTCTCAAATGGGATTCGCACAATGCAGTTTTCGTTGTGCTAATAGAGAACTTTGGGTCTATATTCACCATCGACAATTACAGTACATTTAGCAGCTATTCCAAATTTTCACAATGGAATCGACAATTCATCTGTTATGTCACACCAACTGTGCAAAACCTTCATGAAAGGAGTATTACATATTAAACCTCCTGTCAAGCCCTCCTATAGAGCCATGGGACTTGACTTTGGTGCTTCAGTCATTAACAAGTCCTCCTTTCGAGCCTTCTAACTCCTGTGATATGTAATTTTTGTCTTGGAAAACTCTACTTCTAGTAGCCCTTACCTCAGCGAGAAGAGTATCAGAGTTGCAGGCCTTGAGTGTCGAGACCATACTTGATTTTCCACAGGGAAACAGTTTCTCTACATACTAACCCCTCTTTTTTGCCCAAGGTCATTTCTGGTTTCTCCATCAACCAATCTATTGGCCTACTGGTTTTTCATTTCCCACCATTCAAATAGAGGGGAATACCTTCTGCATACCCTCGATGTTCAGAGGCAACTTCGTTTCTACTTGGACAGAACTAAATCTCTCAGAAAAACGGAACAAATTGTAGCTTTCGGAGGACCTAGAATGGGTAAGCCTGTTTCCAAAATGACTTCATCTTCTTGGCTCAGAAACGCCATTACTTTCATCGACCATCAAAACAAAGCGTCCTTGCCTTCCAAAATACAGGCCCACTCTACTAGATCGATAGCTACCTCATTGGCCTTTCATTGCAGAGCCTCACACCTTATCACTCATTACAAATTGGATTTGGCTTCCAGGGGAAGAGAGTCTTTTGTTTCTATGGTGCTCAAGAACATCCTTCCTTAGGGCCACCCAGGACTCAAGTAGCTGGGGACTCGGTCCTATAAGTAAGGAATGAAGATTTACATAATCAGATAAAGAAGGTATGTCTTATCATAATGTTCCATCTATGTTGTAGATCTTCATTCATTCATTACTTCCCACCCCCTTCCCCCTGCCTAGACCCCTGGTAGACTTTAGAATCTCCTTGTTAGGGTATCTGCTCACACAGACCCTCCTATCATCACTCTTAAATCTTTTATACTATATGGATGGGCAAACTCTATCTGAAGAGACTATGACAGGGACATTGTGGGTAGGACTTAGCTGAGAGTTTTTGGTTGGCGTGAGCTTGGTACCGGCCGTGTCGGTTCAGAGGATGGAACCAAAGTCCTATTAGTAATGAATGAATGAAGATCTACAACACAGATGGAACGTTATGGTACGGCATAACTTCTTTTTCATATAAGAACAGCTTTCAGAATTCTTTTCCTGGTGGAATCACTTTTTTTTTTTTTCTGAAGCACTGGAAGCTGAATCATTGAGGAGACTGAATACAGTCTGCCTCTTCGCAACCATTGTGTGGTTCAAAATCTTTAACCTCTTCAGAAAATGAAGAATCTCTTTTTTTCCTTTACTAGAAACAGTTACATTGGAATGATCAAAAGCCTGAACTAAACCCCGTTAAAGAAAAAATGTTGCAGACAAGAAGAAGAAAGTTAAAATTACTAGTAACTGATGATGAAGTTAAGGGATGTCTAGCTAAAAATCAAACAATGTCTGTTATGACAAGCTCTTAAGGAAAACAAGAAAAAACACAATTTAATATCTGCATCTGCTGCCAGTAGAAGCAATGTAAAGATCCAAACACCTTCACAAGGGCCAAAAAGAAAAACATTTCCATATAGTCTTATGGATTTTCATGCTACTTGGTATTTGTACAAGAAGAATCTGAAGTAGCCTAGCCATTAATGGAAGTGGACAAACCATGTGGCTAGACATAAGGAGTTAAGATCCAAACAACATATGTGGAAGGTACTGGACCATCAGGATCATGAAGGGTCAAAGACGGACAACCTTTTCCAACAGATCAAAACTCAAAGGGAGAACCGCACTTGCTGAAGCCAGAATGGGGCTTTCAGAATGGCTATGAACTTGTGCTGAAAATCTTTCTGGAAGAACTTCAGAACTGAAAATGGGAGCAAATGAAAAAAAAAATCAAATGGCCATTTCTGGATGAGAGTTCTCCTAAGGCATTCCTCCACACAGAAAATAAAAGAAAAAATGCCTTTACTTGGACTTCTTTGCAAAGGCAAACAAATTGCAGTTAGGCTTCCACTAGTTGTTGCGTCTTTCGGCATTTCCCGGTTAGGGGTCGCCACAGCGGAACTCCGGTCCGCTAATGATTGGCAGATAGATTTTTATGTGCACAGTTGCCAGCCCTGACGCACAACCTTCAATGAAGGTACGCCCACAAACGCATGTCTCCACCCAGAAGACGCTCTAGCTGAGAATCGAACCGGACGTCTTACTGTGAGGCGACAACGCTACCACAGCACCACTTAGGCTTCCACTAGTGACGGTACAAATTCTGTACATCTGATAAACTGTAGAAACACTCATGTGGCATTAAAACACAAAAACTGAGCCTGGCTGCTAAGTAATGGGCTTCCCCAAGACTGCTGACTGATTTACAGGTTGACAGTGGCTAGCCAAAAAAGCTCATCCCCATATCTTCACTTGTTCTCAACAAAGAGGACGGGAATGCACAGATTACAAACAGATACATGTTAGTGTGGATGGAACATGCGGGGCTGTTCTGGAAAACAGAAAGTACGAGGAGGACTGTCTCATTTCCAATATAACTCATTTGCTTAAACATTTTCTGATTATAATCATACACCTTGGCCAGCCTGCCTACAGTCAGGCTTGGACAGTGCTGTCAGATATGCTTTGCAAGATTTGGATATTCTATGTTCACAAAAGTGCAACCATATTGTCAGATGTGCTTTGCAAAACTTGGAATTTTTTTATGTATAGTGATATCTGGTCCAAAACCTGAGACCACTGAACTCATAACAAACCAAAGTACCCTCATGTAAAACTTTATGAAGGAAACCATGGGAATTGTTGATGCAAGCAGCCCCAAGGGCTCACAAGTAAAGAAAGGTACTGACAAACAACAATCTACAAGTCTAGATTCCAAACAGGAAGGATCTTATCCTTGGGTAAGCAGGGCTTGCAAGGACATTGTATCTAGAATGCAACCTATGAAAGCGAGTAGCAGAGCTGGATGCAAGTGTGATCTTGCAGTGATCACTATTACTTTTAAGGAATGAAACTGTAATCAGAAATTCCCAGGCAGACACGAGCTATTCAAAGTGTGTGTGGCAAGGGGTCTGTCGTCCAAGCAGGGAAATGCAGTCACTCCTTGCTACCGCTGTCTACTGCAACTACAAACATGTATATGGCGAATCCCCTGAAGATGAAGTGAATCCAAATGCAAGAATCCTTATTTGGTAACGACTGGTTTCTACACAATGCCCAGTTACTTCCTGAACCCCTTGGCTAGTGTGATGTGCAGGAAGATATCTTGGATAGCCAAAATGTGCATCCAGTTTCCTTCTAAAAGACATGGAAGATGGACTGCACCATAACCATTCAAAAGGATTCTACTGGAATTTTCTTTGGAGCTAAAAAGAACATGAAGTAGTAACCTAATCCTTTCTGGTATGGGGGGACCCATACCTTTCAACCTCTTAGTGCAAGAAATCTGGACAAAGGCCGAAAATAGGGACATATTTTAAATATTGCTCTTGCAAACTTAGAAAGTTGCTAGGGTAACAAAGTTCTTTTTAAAATACATTTTCTGAAGGATTTGAAGTCTGAAACTCAAGTGTATGTCATTATTTAATGACTTCAATCTTCAGATCATCCCATCAATTTTCCAGAAGACCACAACTTTTATAAGGAACAGGCCAAAAATATGAGCCAAAATCTGGACAGTTTGCGAAAATCTGAGCAGTTGAGAGGTATTTGTTTATTTATTTTCATTTTTTTTTTTTTTTTTTCCATTTCCAGTGGTGGTCTGGGTGGAAAAGTTCAAGTATACATTTTATACTACTTAACACTTAAAAAGTAGCAGACAGTAAAACAAAGCACAAACACACACAGACACATGCGTGCGGCTCTGTGCTCACAGACACACAAACATACCCAGTACACATTCAAATTAAGAGACAGTACAGTTGTGTAATATCTTACCATAACAGCAGATGTCATGCTCTTCAATGTTGCAGTACAGTGCAAAAGTATGCTTTCTTTTTGCTCAGTAATCCTTCCCAATCATAATCTTATTTTTCACCTTTCATAACACTTATCAAACAGATGGAATACTGTAGTTGCAAACTATACTCTGCTTTCAACGAAAAGGGTGAAAAAAGTACAGTTTTGTACCTACCATAAATGTAGATGTTAGAGTGCTAATACAGCTGCAGTCATAACAGATGGGTTCTCCTGCCGTCAGGCGGGTCCTTCGGTCGGCCGAATTCCAAAGTCTAGGTCCAGCGTCGGTTGTTGTCGCTTCTTCCCTGACGTCAGTGCGACAGGGGTATAAAAGAACCAGCCGACGCCATTTTCTTCAGTTTTTCTTGCCCCAGATGTCAGGTGCCCCCAGAAGGAAGGCAATACATAAATTTGTGTAAAAAAGCAATGTCATATAATCAAAATACATTAGTTGCAAGCAAATACACCATAAAAGAATACCCCAATCAGGTAAGTATGAGGAGATGTTAGCCAATAGGCCTGTCTCAAGAGGGGAAGGAGGGAGGGAAAAGTACAGTTTTGTACCTACCATAAATGTAGATGTCCGATAGGTATGCATCTGCAGTCATAACATATGGGTTGTCCTGCCTCAGGCAGCCCTTCGGTCAGCCGGATTCCAAAGTCTGGGTCTGGCCTCGGCTGATGTCGCACCTTCCCCGACGTCAGAGCGTCTGGGGTATAAAAGCATCAGCCGACGCCATTTTCCTCAGTTTTTCTTGCCCCAGATGCCAGGTGCCCTCTAGGAAGGCTAAATTTGGATAAATGCAATAGAATTCCAAACATTTGCAAAATTGTATATATATATATATATATATATATATATATATACATATACATATATATATATACATATACATATATATACATATATATATATATATATATATATATATATATATATATATATATATATATACATACATACACACACACACATGTATATACAAACAAATACACCATAATAGATTCCCCCAGCTAGCTAAAAGAGGGGTAAATACCCTAGGAATACCACAGAGGGGTAGGAGGGAGGGTAAACCTGACTTGCAGATGATATTTATCGACATCTACATTTATGGTAGGTACAAAAAGTACAGTTTTGTACCTACCATAAATGTAGATGTCCGAACAGGATAGCATCTGCAGTCATAACAAATGGGTTGTCCTGTCGCCAGGCAGCCCTTCGGTCGGCCGGATTCCAAAGTCTGGGTCCGCCCTCCGCTGATGTCGCACCTCACCCGACGTCATCTCTCCTGGTCTTCGCGTATAAAGGCATCAGCCGACGCCATTTTCCTCAGTGTTTCTTGCCCCAGATGCCAGTTGCCCTCTTGGTAAGCTAAATTTTGGATAAATGCCAATGTTTCCAAAAAAGTAGAAGGCAAACACAAAAAATAACAATGTATGTACATATATACAAACAAATACACCATAAGAGATTCCCCCCCAGCTAGCTATTAGGAGGGTAAATACCCTAGGAGTACCACAGAGGGGAAAGGAGGGTGGGTAAACCTGACTGCAGATGCTATCCTGTTCGGACATCTACATTTATGGTAGGTACAAAACTGTACTATGTCCTTCAGGGATGCATCTGCAGTCATAACAAATGGGTAGAATACCATAGCCAACTAGGGGAGGAGGAAGAAGAATTATGGTGTAGTTAGGATCCCTTGCAGTACAGCAGTGGCAAACCCTGCTCGGGATCTAGAGTATAGAGGTAAATTATAATGCTTGGCAAATGTATGCACGGAGGTCCAAGTAGCCGCCTCAATAATGTCCTTGGTTGCCACTCCTCGTAAGAAAGCTGTGGTAGTGGCTGTAGCCCTTGTAGAATGAGGTCTTATGTTCTGTGGAATTGGTTTTCCGTGGTAGGAGTAACAGAATCTTATGCAATTTCCTATCCATTTGGAGATTGTCTGTTTGGAAATTGCTTTTCCTTCCCTTCCTGTTGCATAGGCTACTAAAAGCTGGTCAGTTTTTCTGTCACCTTTGGTTCTGTCCAGGTAGTAGCGTAACTGTCTATGTACATCCAAGGTATGCAGCAGTCTTTCCCCTGTTCTGTGGATTGGGAAAGAAGGTAGGTAGGTGGATTGCCTGGTTTAAAGACACTCTGGATACCACCTTAGGCATAAATGTAGGATTAGTTCTCATGGACACCCTATCTTGATGGAAGATTAGGAAGGGTTGTACTGCCATTAAGGCCTGTAGTTCAAACCCTCCTTGCTGAAGTAATTGCCAGTAGGAAAGCAGTTTTCCATGATAGGTGTTGAAGATCTGCTGTTGCTGCTGGTTCAAATGGAGGGAGTGTCAATTTTTCTAGCACAAAGTTCAAGTCCCATGCTGGTAGTGGTTGTTTCCTAGGAGGTTTTACATTCTTGATCCCTCTGAGGAACTGCCTGAGTAGAGGATGAAAAGACAGGTGGATCAAGCTGTATTCTGCTGAAATAGCTGATGCATGTATCTTGATGGAGGAATAGGACAGGCCTGTATGTAGAAGCTCTGCCAAGTACTCCAGGATGTTAGCAATATCTATGTTCGACACATCTTTTCCTCTTTCAGTACTCCAAATGACAAATCTTTTCCATTTTCCTGCATAGTTCCTTCTGGTTGAAGGTCTGCGGGCTTCAAGGATAATGTCTTTAACCCTTTGGGATAGGTCTGGGTTAGTTGCTGCTATGTGATGTTCCAGGCAGTCAGTTGCAAGGTTTTTAGGTTTGGGTGCATGATGTTGTAGTTGTTCTTAGTTAACATCAAAGACATCAGGGGTATTGACCACATTCTCCCCTGAGACATGCTCCTCAGCAATGGATACCAATGTTGTCTTGGCCAATTCGGAGCTATCAGGATTATCCTTGGACGTTCCTCTTTGATTTTCAGTAGTACCTTGTGCATCAAAAGAAGAGGTGGAAATGCATATGCTGTCAGGCCTTTCCAACTGAAGGATAGAGAGTCCACCTTCCATGCAAGTGGGTGGTATGTCCTTGTGCAGAATTTTTTGAGCTGGTGATTGAGTGGGGATGCGAATAGGTCTATTTGTGGCATTCCCCATTTCTTTGTGATGGCCTTGATGATGTCCGGGTGTAGCATCCATTCGTGAACATCAGAGGTGGTTCTGCTTAACATGTCTGCTAGGGTGTTTTCTTTTCCCGGCACAAATATTGCCTGTAACTGGGTGTTGTAGCTCAGAGCCATATTCCAAAGGTCCAGAGTCATTCTGCATAGGGGGTATGAATGAGTACCTCCCTGTTTGTTGATGTACCACATGACTGTGGTGTTGTCTGTCCTTATCATTAAATGGCCTTCTTTGAGGAATGGTCTGAATTTCTGGATTGCTAGTTTTACTGCCAGCATTTCTTTTTGGTTTATGTGCAGGTGCAGCTGGTCTGGAGTCCACAATCCTTGTATGCATTTGTCCAACATGTGCGCCCCCCAGCCTAGGTCTGAGGCGTCCGTTGTGATGGTTTGGCTTGCTTGAGAGTTGTGGAAGGGCAAGCCTGGGTTTGACTGGCATGCTTGAGCCCACCATAGGAACTCCTGTTTCAGGCATGGGATTAGTGGGATTTCGGTTTCTAAGCTGTGCCTGTGTTGAGACCATAAATTCTTTAGGTACCACTGTAGCTTTCTCATATGCAGTCTGGCATGTGGGACCAAGATTATGCATGATGCCATGAAGCCCAAGGCCTGCAGTACTTTTCTTGCTGTTAATTTGTTCTGCTTTGTTAATGCCAAGAAGTAAAGAGGGAGTTGTTTTTGTTTTTCTGCAGTTAGGAATGCCATTTGTTTTGCTGTGTCCAATTCCGCACCCAAGAATGTTCTTGTTTGGGATGGTATCAGTCTTGACTCTTGTCAATTGACTGTGTATCCCAGGGCTTGTAGTAAGCAAATGACTCTTTGTAAATCTGTTGTCAGCTTGCTTTTGTTGTCCGCTTGTAACAGGCAGTCATCCAGGTATGGATAAATTTGGATTCCCTGTAGCCTGCAGTGAGCGATTACTGATGCCAGGCATTTTGTGAATACTCTGGGCGCAGTAGCCAAAGGGCAATGCTGAGAATTGATAATGCTCTGATCCTGCAAGAAATCTGAGGTATCTTCTGCAATTTGGTCGTATGGGGACGTGCAGGTATGCCTCCTTGAGATCTAGAGTTACCAGCCAACACTCCTTGCCCAGCATGGGAAGAAGTTGCTGTAGGGTCAGCATTTTGAATTTTGGGACAATGATGTATGTGTTTAAGACGGACAGGTCGAGAATAGGTCTCCAACTTCTCTTTTCTTGGTACTAGGAAGAGTCTGGAGTAGAATCCTTTGCCCTGTTCTGTTATTGGTACTCTTTCCACAACTCTTATCTTTGTTAATTGCGCTATCTGCTTTAGAGCTTCTGTTTTTTGATTTGGAGGTAGGTTTGGCATTCCTCTTTTACTGGTAAGGTGTGGAAGTGGAACCTGTAGCCTTGGTCTATGGTTTGCAAAATCCACTTGTCTTTTGTGATATAGTGCCAATTTTTCAAAATAAGGCTAACTTTCCGCCTAAAGGTGCTGTTATTTGCTCCCTGGTAGGCGGTGTCAGAGCCAAGTCACTGTGACTGTCCTGTTGCAGTGGCAGTGGTTGTGTCTGTGCCTCGGTTATTGCCTTGCCACTGTAGTCCTCTGTAGGCACCTCCTCTGGATTGATTTCTGCCTCTAGAGCGTCTATTCCTGCCTCTGAGATTTTGAGGAGTCTGGAAAGGACCAATTTTTGGCAGGCCAGTTCCTGCTAAACCTTGGGGCTGAACCTGTAAGAAATCCTTAACTGTTTGTACAGATTTTGCCTTCTCTTCCATTTTCTTCATTACTTGCTGAGCAGGTGTACCAAATAGACTGGCCTTACCCATAGGAGCATCTAACAGCTTTGCTTTAACATGATCCGGCAAGACCTGTTCTTTCAACCATGCATGCCTTCTTATCACTGTGCCAGTCATGGCTGATCTAAATGAAGCCTCCAGTGCATCATAGCCACATTTTAAAGAATGGTTACTAACCTGCTGAATGTTATTCACCATTTCTAAAACATATTTCTTATCTAAGGAGTCATCAGTGGACAGCTTCTTAGTTAACTGATCAAGCATAAACTCTTGGTATTGGATCATATGAAACTGACAGTTTAAAGCTCTAGCGGAGAGAGTAGCAGAGGTGTAAACTTTTTCCCCCATCTCTAAGGACCTGGATTCCCTTTCAGAAGGAATAGGGTTTTTGCTGAGGTCGAGGCTACTGCCTTAGGCCCCTGGGATATAGTCTCAGGATCTGCAAGTGGGGCCTTGTATAGGTGGTGATGAGTGTCTGGCACCCTGTAAAATCTATCTGGTTTGGCAGGGGCTGGAGGTAAAGTATCAGGAGCAGTGCAAACATCATTAAATGCATCATCCACAACAGGCAGTACTGGAGGTATAGCTAAGGGCCTATATGTTGTGGTAAGTGCAGAAATGTCCTAAGCCTTTTTCTGGAATCTGAGAAATCTTGTCCCTGCCATTGGAATTGTTCTCTCATGGCATGTAAGGTTTCCCCAAAGGAAAATTCCTCTGATGGAGAGGCAGATGGAATGGATTCCTCAGCATCGGAATCTTCATAAGTAGAAAAAGGAGCCTCTGGCTGATCTGTAATGTCTGAGTCATCCGAAGAATCATCAGAGGACACTGGCTCGGGGGGCTCTGCTCTAGGTCTCTTTTCTGGGGGCTGAGAGACCCTGTCTGGGTGAGATTGGGATCCCCTAATTAAGGATATTAAATCCTCTGCCAGAGTAAGCATTTGTGAACTAGAAGTGGGCCTGTGTGAGGGGGCTTAACAGGCACTGATTTAACAGTTTTGGCTGCTTTAGCCCTGGCAAAGGCCTTAATAGACATGGCTGCAGGAGGCCTAGCAGCACCACGTGCTGGGGTAGAGACATCCAAAGGAATGGTGTCTGATAAATCACTAGGAACCACAGTAGTAGGCAAAACTTCTGAGGCCGATTCAACTAAGGTAGCAGGAGCCTCAGTAGTAGTCATGGATTCGCTGAAGATTGACCGTTTTCGGTTTCGCCGAAACAGAGACACTCATGCTTGCTTAACCGTGGTTTCGCCAAACCGCTGACCGCGAGTGTCGGTCTTTTCTTTGGCGCTTTTAACAATTTGGGTAGTCGGAGGATCCGACAGCATAATGTACGCAAAATCTGAGCCGAAAACTGTTCAGCAAACTCCGACCGCCTAAGCGCTCGTCGGTTGAAGGAAGCACAGGCGAACAGGCTGCTACGTCGTGGTCTGGGCCTAAGCAAGGCAGGCAGTAAGAGTGGAAATCTTTATGAGGTATTTGTTTCCCACAAGTTAAACAGTTATTGACTTTTTCTGACATCGGCTGAGGCAAGAAAGAGTCCCCAACTGGGTACTTAGCTTTTTAGAAGTCTTCAAAGTAGTATTCGGTAGTAGTAATCTCTGGATCTGACCGACCGGCACTTGCAAACAGCTTCTGCTTCGGGCGCTGCACGGCAAGAAAGACTGAGGAAAATGGCGTCGGCTGATGCCTTTATACCCGAAGACCAGCAGAGATGACGGGGTGAAGTGCGACATCAGCCGAAGCCGGACCCAGACTTTGGAATCCGGCCGACCGAAGGGCTGCCTGACGACAGGACAACCCATTTGTTATGACTGCAGATGCATCCTTGAAGGACATCTGTACTATGTCCTTCAAGGATGCATCTGCAGTCATAACATATGGGTAGAATACCATAGCCAATCTGGGGGAGGAGGTACCAAGAAAAAGACGGTGTAGTTAAGATCCCCTGCAGGACTGCAGTAGCAAAGCCTGCTCTGGATCTGGAGTATAAAGGTAGATTGTAATGTTTGGTAAATGTATGCACGGAGCTCCAAGTAGCAGCTTCTAAAATGTCCTTGGTAGCCACCCCTCGTAGGAAGGCTGTAGTGGTGGCCGTGGCCCTTGTGGAATGAGGCCTGATGTTTGCAGGAACTGACTTTCTATGAAAGGAGTAACAAAATCAAATGCAATTTCCTATCCATTTTGAAATTGTCTGTTTGGAAATTGCTTTTCCTTGCACCCCAGCAGCATGTGCTAGAAATAGTTGGTCTGTTTTTCTGCTGCTTTTAGTTCTGTCCAAGTAGTAGCATAGTTGTCTGTGTATATCCAGGGTGTGCAGAAGTTTTTCCCCTCTATTCTGTGGATTTGGGAAGAACGTAGGCAAGTGAATAGCTTGGTTCAAGGATACCCTAGATAACACCTTTGGCATAAAAGTAGGATTAGTTCTTAGTGTAACTCTGTCCTGATGGAAGATAAGAAATGGCTGTACTGCCATTAATGCTTGTAACTCAGATACTCTTCTTGCTGAAGTTATTGCCAAAAGGAATGCAGTTTTCCAAGACAGAAACTGAAGATCCGCTGTTGCTGCTGGTTCAAAGGGAGGAAGTGTTAGTTTCTCCAAGACAAAGTTGAGATCCCAAGCAGGTAAAGGGGGTTTTCTTGGAGGTTTGATATTTTTGATCCCTCTCAGAAATTGCTTGAGGACAGGGTGTGAGAAGATAGGTGGATCCACATTGTATTCTGCTGAAATTGCTGAGGCATGAATCTTAATGGAAGAATAGGAAAGGCCATTGTGGAACAGTTCTGCTAAGTATTCCAGAATATGTGTCATGCTTGTCACTGTCGCATCTAAGCCTTTTGATGTGTTCCAAATGAAAAATCTTTTCCATTTAGCTGAGTATGTCTTCCTTGTGGAAGGCCGGCGAGCTTCCATGATAATGTCATTCACTCTGTGATAAAACATTTTGTTTTGGATTTAAGGGATTTTCCAGGCAGTTAGCTGCAATGTTTTCAAATTGGGATGCATGATCTTGAAATTGTTCTGCGTCAGAAGAGGCCATAGGGGGAAGAGGCCATGGCTTTGCCTGTGACATGCTCCTCAGTAGTGGATACCAGTGTTGCCTTGGCCAGTCTGGAGCTATCAGAATCACTCTTGGCTGTTCCTCCCTGATCTTCAGTAGAACCTTGTACATTAAAGGAAGAGGTGGGAAGGCATATACTTTTAGAGCTTTCCAGCTGAAAGAGAGAGAGTCCACCCTCCATGCTTGTGGGTGGTATGTCCTTGAGCAGAATGTCCTCAGTTGATGGTTGAGGGGGGAGGCGAACAGATCTACCTCCGGCGTTCCCCATGCCTTTGTTACGAGTTGGAAGATGTCTGGGTGCAGCATCCATTCGTGTGCATCCATGGTAGTTCTGCTTAAGCTGTCTGCCAGTGCATTTTCCTTTCCTGGCACGAACTGGGACTGCAGTTGGATATAGAGTTTCAGGCATAGCTCCCATAGATTCATAGCCAGCCGGCATAGAGGGTAGGAGTGTGTGCCTCCCTGCTTGTTTATGTACCACATGACCGTGGTGTTGTCTGTCCTTATTAACAGGTGGCCTTGATGGAGGAAGGGTTTGAAAGCCTCTATTGCATGCATCACTGCCAGCATTTCCTTTTGGTTTATGTGCATGTGTAGCTGTCCTTGAGACCATAAACCTTGGATACAGTTGCCCTCCATGTGTGCTCCCCATCCTCGGTCTGAAGCGTCCGTGGTGATGGTTTGTTTTGTTTTTGGTTTGTTGAAAGGCAATCCTCTGTTGGACTGGCAGGCCTGAGCCCACCACAGGAATTTCTTTTGAAGGCAAGGAATGATTGGTATCAAAGTTTCCAAACTGTGACTGTGTTGAGGCCATACACTCCTTAGGTACCATTGTAACTTTCTCATATGCAGCCTGGCCTGTGGTATCAGAATTATGCAGGATGCCATGTAACCCAGGGCCTGCAGGATTTTCCTTGCAGTAAGCTGAGCTTGTCTTGCCAGATTCATGAAGTAATCCGGAAGTTGTTTTTGTTTTTCTTCTGTGAGAAAGGCCATTTGGGTGGTTGTGTCTAGATCCGCACCCAGAAAGGTTATCCTTTGGGATGGAACCAGTCTTGAGTTTTGGATGTTGACTGTGTATCCCAATGCCTGTAGTAGGTGGATGGCATAGGCCAAGTCTTATCAAATTTACCTTGTTGTCCGCTTGTATAAGGCAGTCATCCAGATAAGGGTAGATTTGAATCCCCTGAAGTCTGCAGTGTGCAATTACTGATGCCAGGCATTTCGTGAATACTCTGGGTGCAGTAGATAAGCCAAAGGGCAATGCTGAGAATTGATAATGCTCTGACCCTGCAAGAAATCTGAGGTGTCTTCTGCAACTTTGTCTGATAGGGACATGCAGGTATGCCTCCTTGAGGTCTAGAGTCACCAGCCAAGACCCCTTGCCCAGCATGGGAAGGAGTTGCTGTAGAGTCAGCATTTTGAATTTTGGCACAATGAGGTAGGTATTCAGTGCGGACAAGTCGAGAATAGGCCTCCATTGATTTTCTTTTCTTGGAACAAGGAATAATCTGGAGTAAAATCCTTGGCCTTGTTCTGAAAGAGGTACCTTTTCTATAGCTTTCATTTGAATTAAGTTGGAAATTTGTTTCAAAGCCTCTGCCCTCTGATTTGGTGGCAGGTCTGGCATGCCTTTTCTTTTCGGCAATGTGTGGAAATGGAACCTGTATCCTTTGTCTATTATTTGCAGTGTCCATGTGTCCCTTGTAATGCTGTGCCAATTTTTGAAAATAAAGAAAGCTTTCCGTCCAAAGGTGCTTCTAATTGAGCCCTGGTCATGGAGTCAAAACAAAGTCATTGAGTCTGTCCTGGTGTAGCAGTTGTAGTTCCTGCACTACCTCTCTGGTTGGGAGGCTGCCACTGACGGCCTCTGTAGGAGCCTCTAGCTTGCCCTCTACCTCTGGCACACCTATTCTTGCATCTCTGAGATCTGTCCGAGTCCGGAAAGGACAATTCTTAGTAGGCCAATTTCTGCTGAATCTCGGTGGTTGGACTTGCAGAAAGTCTTTGACTGTTTGTACAGATTTTGCCTTTTCTTTAAGACCTCTTGAGCCGTGGAACCAAATAATTTTTGCTTTTCCATAGGAGCATCCAAAAGCTTAGCTTTAACATGGTCTGTCAGAGATTGCTCCTTCAGCCAGGCATGCCTACGCATGACTGCACCTGTCATAGCTGACCTATATGAAGCTTCCAATGCATCATAACCACACTGCAAGAAATGGTTACTAACCTGCTGGGAGTTATGTACCAGATCCTGAAGGGATTTGCGATCAAGGGGTTCAGAAGAAGACAGTTTCTTATGCAATTCATCTAACAAATACTCTTGGTACTGTATCATATGAAATTGACAATTTAATGCCCTCATGGAAAGAGTTGCAGAAGTATACACTTTCTTACCCCATCTCTCTAAAGCTCTGGACTCCCTTTCAGAGGGTAGAGGATTTCTAGCAGTGGCCGCTGCAACCCCTTTTGGGCCCTGGGAAATAGTTTCTGGATCAGCAGAGTGGGCCTTGTACAGGTGTAGATGTGAGTCCGGGACCCTGTAGTACCCATCAGGTTTGGCAGGAGCTGGAGGGAGAGAGTCAGGGGTTGTACTAGCATCAGAGTACACATCATCAATGACATTCAAAACAGGAGGTATAGCTAAAGGCCTATGCTGAGGTAAATGTAAAAAGGTCCTTAATCTCTTTCTAGAATCAGAGAATTCCTGACCCTGCCATTGAAAATGTTCTCTCATAGAGTGTAGTGTCTCTCCAAAAGAAAACTCTTCAGGAGGGAGGCCGAGGAATAGATTCTTCAGCATCAGAATCCTCGTAGGCCGAATAAGCCTCCTCCTGGTGGTCTGACAGAGTAGAGCCATCAGAGGACTCATCTGAGGAGTGGGGGTCAGAGGGCTCAACCCTGGGCCTTTTGTATGGAGGTGGTTGAGAGCCCCTGTCCGGATGAGGTTGAGAACCTCTAATTAAGGAGATAAGATCCTCTGCTAAGCTAAGAATCTGTGAGCCAGTAGAGGGTCTCTGAGAGGTAACCTTGGGAGGCAAAGCTTTAGGAAGTTTAGCTGCTTTAGCCCTAGAGAAAGCCTTAATGGACATGGATGCAGGAGGTCTGGCTGCACCACGTGCAGGAGTAGATTTGTCTAAAGGAATGGTGTTGGAAGGTTCCTGGACACCAGTTTCAGTAGGTAATGCAATAACCGACTCGGCCGGGGCCTCTGGGGCCGAGGTAGTCGGTTGTGCGGTTTCGGTAATCGGAAGTCCCAAGGACTCGGTTTCAGCAGAGACCGAGACACTCGCGGTAGGCCTGACCGTGGTTTCAGCTGAAACCGCGGCTCGCGTGTGTCGGTCCTTGTCCTTTCGTTTCTTAACTAAAAGCGAAGTCGGAGTCTCCGACGGCATCTTGTAAGCAAAACTAGCCCCAAAGAATTCCTCTGCAAACTCCGACCGACGTCTAAGAGTTCGTCGGTTGAAGGAAGCACTGGCGGAACAGGCCGAGACGTCGTGGTCTGGGCCTAGGCAGGGGAGGCAGTAAGACTGGAAATCCTTATGAGGTATTTGTTCCCCACAAGTTAAACTTTTAGTTTGTGTACTACACACCACTTCTGATGATGTTTGATCCATCTGCCTACATTCTGAATGAGGTTCGAGCCCATCCTCGGTCTCCATCACTCCGCTTGCATGCTTAGAAAAAGTCCTAATTGGCTGAGCTTGACCATATCCCAGGATGCACCACTACCAGTCCCAGTCCCCAGATCTAGTTTGTCGCATACATGCATGCACATGCCCTGTATATATAACATCAGAGATAAACAAGAGAAAAAAACAGTAGAACAAAACCGTTCAATCTCTTCTGAGTCTCAAGGCAGGGGAAGGAGGGTGGAGGTAGGAATGATGTGGATATGGATGGATCCCAAACATCTGAGTATGTGTGTAATAAATCAAAAAGATGTTGTGTGATATTATCTTCATCTACATTAAATAATCTGGCACACCTAGCACCTGAATCCTGTGGCTCGCTGACTGGAAAACACTCCTGAGTGTGATGGAACCAAATGAAGTCTTGCCCTTTAGATGCAACATCCCAATTTAGTGAAAGTGTGAAGTTGGACCATTTAGCCGTGGCACAGCAGATTTTATGATATAACTGGAGAAGATGAAAAGCTAAAAGTAGCCATAACTCTGGTAGACCAGGCCTTGATAGATGTTTGTAAGTTGTATTAAGAAGAAGAATAAGCCTGAATTGTGTAATCTCTGATCCATTTGAGATAGTAATATTTGGATGGTTTTTTTGGTTTATTTTATGAGAAAGGAACTGTCTGAACTGTCTGACTTGCAAGGTGCCTGACTCCTGTTAAATAAGGTCGTAATAATGTGAAAATCCAATTTTTAATGAAGAGTGTATTCTGCTTGGAATATTGTTTTGAGAAAAAAACGGTAGCTCTTGAGATTGTTTTGGGCGAAACTAGAACAGACCTTTGGGACAAAGGAGATGAATTGGGATAAAGGATATAATTGGTCCTTTTAATAAAATCAAGTCGGTGGCTTAAAAGGCTTGGGAGAGCTCTGAAACTCTTCTTGCAGTAATTGCAGCTAAGAAAGCAGTTTAGTAAGCAATTCCATGACAGGGAAGTTTGTTCAAGAAGGGAGCTGTGTCGCATGAGGGAAATCAAGATCACCAAGCAATATGATGAAAAGCACCAAATCAAGATGATGAAAATTTATGGTCTGAAAAATATGCTACTCTAATAGGCTTTTTGTTTTCCGTGGATTTTTGCATGAGGGACCATGGATTCGTGGAATTTAGGAATTGGATTCGCTTAGTTGGACTTTAAAGATGGAGTTGGAGAAGATCCTTGATTAAAGCAGGATGTTGGTAAATTAAAAGACCTTCTGGGACAGGAGCAGTGATAGGGTCTAAGCCTTTGAGTTGAGGCCCTAGAGGCAAACCTCTTCGAAAGATAAAAGGTACAATTTGTTAGTGTTGTGGTTTGTGGCCTTCTAGCCAAAATATGGTTCAGTCCGGAACCAACTGTGTATAGTAAAGAAAAGTCGGGGGTAGGAGGTCCCGACTCTCCAATTTCAGTGACGGACTGATGAAGTCACGGACCATCACTGATGATTCTTCAGATGAAGTCATACGACCAATGGATCATCCACGGATTCCTTCTATCATTGCAGACCCTCAGGGAAAGGAAGAAGGACTCTGGGAAAAGCCAGTAGAGGGCAGCATAGAGCTGCAAAGACCGGCTGTGAGAGGTTGAAGCGAATGGCTGGAAGCGGAATGTGAGATCAAGGAGAGAACTTGGGCATTGGTAAGTTTAATGGCCATGCGTAGTGGGTCCGCGAACGGGATCCCCAGAAGAAAGCCTGAGCTGCTACTGTGTGGTTTCAAGCAAACTCGTGAGGAGAGTCCCCCATCTCCTGAAAACCTGAGCTCCCCATGTGTGGCTTTCCCGGGATGTGGTGTGAGGAGAGAGAATTGTCCCTGCCAATTTGTCTGCCAATAGCCTTGACCTCTCTGGGAAGGTATGACCAAAGAAGCGGTTGGTAGCTACAGCCCATTCCCACACCTCATGGCCTCTCTGCACATGGCGGGTATGATCTGGTCTTTGTTCTTTAAGGCAACTCACCGTAGCCCTGTGTGTGTCATCTCCAACGATGAGATGTGGAGAAGAACGTCGAGCTGGTAGGACAGACAGCCTGCCCTACAAGCAGTACACCCTATGAAGGAGAAGAGTGAAAGAGCTTAGGTATGGAAGCCCTGGACCTGAACTAGCTTTCCCCCATCCCAGTCCCCACCTGAAACCGAAGGTCAAGGTCCTTTTGGATATATCCTGGAAGGGAAGAACAAAGGGTGATCCAAAAATCCATTGCACGTTTCCGCCTCAGCGAAGAATCCTCTGTGTGCAATCATGATGCGGGATGATTGGGGAAAGATCCTGATGAACGAAGAACGTAGAACCATCCTGCCATGGAACTTGGCTCTCGAGATCAGGCCCAGAGGATGGCCTGTAAGTTGGCATCACTAGAACTGGAGAAGAAAGGCTGGAACCTTGGATCTCGTAGATCAGAGCTTACCTTATGGATGAGGTGGCAGCAAGATCAGGACGACGCTTTGAATATAAAGAAAAGGGTGACACATCAAGAAAAGCTCTGAATGCTGCTCCTAGTAGATTAATGAGTGAGAGTGCATCAAGACCCGATCGGACCAATTGGAAACTGCCCAGGTGGCTTTGGCTCAGGTCCAGACGTTAGCTACTTGAAGCACTGAACACCCTGGGCTGAGGCTTCAGAGACCAGAAAGGGGCAAATGCAAAGTAATGACTGACTCCCAGGCCAAAGCGCAGATACGCTCCTACTGCTGCGCCCTTGGTGTGTGCAGCCGCAAAAGGAATCCACTAATGGAAAGGGCCCAATCCAGATCCAGCTGGACAAATGGTTATGTGGACGGCATGATATTTGGGCGGCCCTGGATTGGTTGGATGCATGGATCAATAATGGTCTCCAAAATCCAACAATGGGATAAAAGAACCTGGAGTAATTCGGAGAATGATTATGTCTGTGACAGGTTCATCTGGCTGGATTTCCGGAATTATTGGTCTCTAAATGCCTGTCACTTTTGGCACTAAAAGAAACCCTGGTTCTTTTTCCGCGGTGGGGGTCTGAATGACCCGGATGGTCCTTGGTGGGCTTTCGCCAATCGGCTTGCATTTCCTTCCTGCTGGGGTGGACCCAGGGTTGGTTTGTCCGCTTGAGCGAAGGTGGGTGGGCTCGATGCAGCTGGCAGACAATCCCGGGCCTGAATGGGGAGGCCTGAAAACCTGACTCCGCGGTCTAGGGAGGCTGAGGGCCTCTGCCTGACTGGCTGTCTCCAGGCCACCGGGCCCGCCCTCATGGGGTGGAAGGAAGTTGGAAAAGCAGTTGGGCGAAAAATAGGCGAGGATTGCTTTCCTTTCCGCCTGGTTTAGCATTTCTTGAAGGCGGTCCGCCCCCTGGGGGAACTTTCTCGGCTTCCTCTTTCTGGGGTTCCTCCTACCCAGGTGGGAGTTGTCTTCCCTGGGATTCCTTGGGGAGGGGATTAAAGTGGGTGAATAACGGCACACACGAAGGATAAAGCTTTTTCCTTGCAAGCGGGCCGGGCTTGGTTCCTCCAACAGCCACCAAACAAGAGAAAGTCAGCCAGCCCCTTGACCGGGAGAACTCTTGTAAACAGAAAGGACCGGCCTAGGTGGAGCCAGGCTTGTTCCCGAGCTCGACCTGTGCCACGCTCTTGGTGGCCTCGCCGAGCTTAGCCGCCTGAGATGGAGGTCCTCTGAAATTGGAGTAGTGACAACAAATAATTCTCTACCTCGACTGGGCCGCTGCTCAAAAGGGCCGGCGAGGGCTGCCTGTGAAACTCTGACGTCTGGGCTGAAGTCCCGGGGTTAAATTGAAGGAATCTGACAACTCAGCAAAGATCAGATAGGGGAAGCCATAGCATCTACCTCCAATACTTCAGACTCCCTAAAGGAGTCAGGGAGCCAGACAAGCCCGCCACGTCCATCGAGGGTAGCTCCTTACTGATATCTGGATGTTCCAGCGTTCTGGACAAGGTAACCTTGTATGAGGAGTCCCGGGCGGAGACACCCAGGGTGCCCCACTGTTGAGGAAATATTTACACCTGTAGTAGGTCGGTAGCCAAACCAAATCCAGCAGCCCGCTCGTACGTGCGGAATCAGGGGACAAACAAAGACAGCCTCAAGAGCCCGGAGGGGGACCCCAGGCACCAGAAGGGCCAGTCCCCTGGTAACGAGGACCCAGGAGTCTGTCAAGGCGTCTGAGTCACGCTGAGTTCTCGAAAGACAGCTCAGGGACCGCACTCTCTCTTCCTCCACCCCACAGAGGTAACAGACAGGCACAATCTCCGCCTGACTGAGTCCTCGGGCCTGGGGTGCAGTCTCATATCAGGGAAACTGCACCTCCCGAGGACCCATGGCCCCACTGGGGGGAGGTGGGCAAGTCTGGCTCTGGAGGACTCCCCAGAGGGGACTCCTCAAAGAGGGGAGCAGACCTGAGAGTCCTGGGAGACCGCAGCCCCCGCACAGGGGCTGATATGGACCTGGGGGGAAAATATCACCCCGGACACAGCCGGGGGCGTCCGCGTGCAAACTTCCAACGAGCCGGGTTGGAGTAAAAAGGTGGGAGCACAGAGAGGTCTCCACCGACCCAGCAGCCACCGCGTCCCGGCGGGCGAAAAGGTCGGAGATAGGAATGGCAGACAGGGCTCCCGGACTCAAGGAGACGAGCCATAGAGCTGGGTCCCACCAGACCAGGTCGCTCAGGGAGGCACCTGCCTTTGGAGACCAAAAAGCTGTCCCAGAATCATCCTGGAAGTCTCTTTGGAACCAATCGGTCGATCAGAATCGACAGCGCGTAGCGGGTTGGGCCGAGCTCTGGGGACGCGGAGATGATATGCACCCCGAATACACCAGGGTCCGCGGGTCGAGAAGACTGAGGAGACGCCCGAGGAGGTCCGTCAAGTAGAGCAAACTTCGGCTCCGAGGGACACCAACGGCGAAGGAGACTGATGCCTGCCATTGCTGCCGAAGGCCATCGCGGGCTTCATCGGGATACTGGTGGCATCGAGCGAACAGAGAAGCACCTGGCGCGGAAAGGGAAGGAAGGAAAACCTGCCTTTGGAAGGCCGCCCGATGATTCTCGACTGGTGAACCTAAGCCTTTCTTTGGCCGGTTCCGCGGAGGATGCAAAGGTCTTGGAACTGTTTCCGGAATCCTCGGCTCCCGTCTTTTTGCCCCAACACGGGCCCGAAGAAGGAGTAGCCACCTACGCAGTTCAACTGTGCTTTCGCGACGACTGGGCATAGGCCGGAGGAAATTGATGGAGAAAGGCCTTTTTTTTCTACATAAATTATCCCCGAGGCTGGGTTTCTGAGACATTATCTTTTCTTTGGGCCTTGAAGGAGAGGGATGAATACACCTTTGAAGAGCACGGTGGTCTTTCAATATACTCTAAATGTATCAAACTCAGCTGGATGTCTGTGGCGAAATAGGAGGTCTCCGTTAGACATTAACTACGAAATTATTCAAGAAACAAGATCCCACACACCTGCAAACAAAAAGGGCAGGAAATTCCTCATAATCTTTACACAGACACAAATGTTAAAACTTTAAAGATTTGAGCCAGTCAAACACACACAAAAGAGAAATAACAGAAATTTTGTTAAATTCCTTAAGAGTAAAACCTGACAAGAAAACTGGTGATAAGTACTACAAAACTAAACAAAACCCTCGGGAATATTCTCACAAAACAAACTTTTGAGAAAACAAGAAAAAACAATGCTTCTCTAAGGATATGGTAGCTCACCTATACACAAATTAGCTCGGTAAAATACTTTGCAAAAAGAAAAAGAGAGGGAAAGGCTCACAGAAAAAATTCAGAATGGAAGAACTTAATCACAGGACATCAATTATTTACTTTATCTGACATCGGCTGAGGCAAGAAAGAGTCCCCAACGGGGTACTTAGCTTTTTCAAAGTCTTCGGTAGCTGAATCACAGGAGCTGGCCGACCGGCACTTGCGAACTGCTTCTGCTTCGGGCACCACGTGGCAAGAAAGACTGAGGAAAATGGTGTCGGCTGATGCTTTTATACCCCAGACGCTCTGACGTCAGGGAAAGTGCGACATCAGCCGAGGCCAGACCCAGACTTTGGAATCCGTCCGTCCGAAGGGCTGCCTGAGGCAGAACAACCCATATGTGATGACTGCAGATGCATCCTTGAAGGACATCCACATTGCAAGGTATGTTTACCCACTTGTTCTGCACTATGCATCAAATCCTGCAACTCCTTCAAGTCTGGTTGTTCAGGTTGTGACATTTTACTTTTCAACTGTGATAACAGGTACTTTAGCATATGAAACTGGCAGTTTAATGCCCTCATGGTTAAGGTGGCCGAGGTGTACACCTTTTTTCCCCACCTTTCTAAGAATCTGGAATCTCTCTCGGAAGGTAATGGGTTTTTAGCAGTGGAGGCCTTAATTCCCTTGGGGCCCTGTGAGATAGTTTCTGGGTCAGCCGCATGGCTTTTGTATAAAAATTGGTGAGTCAGGAAAGTACAGTTTTGTACCTACCATAAATGTACATGTCCGATAGATATGCAACTGCAGTCATAACATATGGGTTGTCCTGCCTCAGGCAGCCCTCGGTCGGCCGAATTCCAAAGTCTGGGTCCAGCGTCGGCTGGTGTCGCCTCCTCTCCGACGTCACAACGGCTGGAGTATAAAGGTATCGGCCGACGCCATCTTCTTCAGTGTTTCTTGCCCCAGATGTCAGGTGCCCTCCTAGGAAGGCTAACTTTGGTGAATGGATAAAACAATTCCAAACATGCACAACAGTAATAAACAGATACACCATAGGAGATACCCCCAGCTAATAGGAATAGGGGTAGGGACCCATAAAGAAAGTTGCAGAGGGGTAGGAGGGTGGGAAAATCCGACTGCAGTTGCATATCTATCGGACATCTACATTTATGGTAGGTACAAAACTGTACTATGTCCTTCAAGAATGCAACTGCAGTCATAACATATGGGTTGAATACTATAGCCAAGCTGGGGGTGGTAAGAATGTTCCTGTTCATCAGAGTGCTCTGAAATAATGGAGGCCTGGTCAGAGGAGGGGGATTCTTCCTCCACTCTGGGCCTTTTATCAAGCTGGGGGTGGTAAGAATGTTCCTGTTCATCAGAGTGCTCTGAAATAATGGAGGCCTGGTCAGAGGAGGGGGATTCTTCCACCACTCTGGGCCTTTTGTCCGGTGGGGGTCGAGAACCCTTGATAAGAGTAATCAAATCCTCAGCCATTTTAAGCATCTGTTTTTTAGGCATGGGGCCTGGAGAAGGGCCCTGTGGAGCTTGTCTCTTAGAATGCATGGCTGCTTTAGACTTAGTGAAAGCCTTGATAGAAAAAGAAGTGGAAGGTCTGAAGACACCTTGAGAGGAGGCAGACCTGTCTACATTTTGAGCTTCACCACCAAAAGTGGCTTTGGTATCTGTAGTCGGGGTGTGGGCCGAGGAGCCCACGACCTTGGGCACAGAAGACACCGCCAATGAAGTGTCGTCGGTAGGCAGTGGCTGCGTAGGCGCCTCGCTGAGAACTGGACCACCTGTAGTCTGCTTTGGCGTGGTGTCGGTAGAGGCCGCGGACCTCGTGTGTCAGTCCTTATCTTTGCGTTTTTTAGACAAAACTGGAGTCGGAGTATCTGACGACATAATATAGTTAAATTTTCTGCCAAAATAGTGCTGGGCGAACCCCGCCCGACGCTTAATGGTGCGTTTGTTGAATGTAGCACAAAAACGACAGGCCGGGACGTCGTGGTTTGGGCCTATGAAAGGAATGCAGAGGGAATGAAAATCCTTATGCGGTATTTGCTTCCCACAAGAAATACAATTATTAACTTTGTCTGACATCGGTCTGAGGCAAGAAAAGTTTCCCCAACGGGGTACTTAGCTTTCAAGAAGACTTCGGTTGCAAAATTTTCGTAATTTCAGGAGCTGGCCGACCGGCACTTGCAAACTGCTTCTGCTTCAGGCACCGCGCGGCAAGAAAGACTGAAGAAAATGGCGTCGGCTGGTTCTTTTATACCCCTGGCGCACTGACGTCAGGGAAGAAGCGATGACAACCGACGCCGGACCTAGACTTTGGAATTCGGCCGACCGAGGACCCACCTGACGGCAGGAGAACCCATCTGTTATGACTGCAGCTGTATGCACGATGAACATCTGTGATGTTGTCTGTCTTTAGTAATAGTTGTCCTGGATGCGGCCGTTCCTTGAAAGCTATAAGGGCATTTTGTACAACTAGCATCTCTTTTTGATTGATGAGAAGATGCCTTTGTTCTGCGGGCCACTTACCCTGAATACATTTTCCTGCCATGTGTGCTCCCTAGGCGTAATCTGATGCATCTGTTGTCAGTATTTGCCTGGCTGTGGTTGAGTAAAAGGCTGTCCCTTGTTGAGGTGATAAGCTTGAGCCCACCATCGAAACTCCTGTTGAAGGCAAGGAATTAATGGTATAACTGTTTCCAAACTTTGACAGTGTTGAGACCATGCACTCTTTAGGTACCATTGTAGTTTCCTCATATGCAGTCTGGCATATGGAATTAGTAGTAGGCAAGATGCCATGTAACCCAAGGCCTGCAGAATTTTTCTTGCAGGGAGTTGGGTCTTTGCTGCCATCAATTAAAAGTATCGAGTCAGTTGTCCTTGCTTGCATGGCGTGAGATAAGCCATCTGGGCCACTGTGTTCAAGCTGGCACCCAGGAATATTATCTCTTGTGAGAGCACTAGTTTTGATTTCTTTTCGTTTACTGTGTACCCCAGGCAACTTAACTTTTTTTTACAAACGCCAGATGCTTTAGAAGAATGTCCTTGCTCTCTTGCTTGAATCAGGCAGTCGTCCAGGTACGGATAAATTTGAATTCCTTTCTGTCTGCAAAATGCAATTTACTGGGATAGGCACTTTGTGAAGACCCGGGGC
Organism: Protopterus annectens; assembly: GCF_019279795.1. NCBI lineage: Eukaryota > Metazoa > Chordata > Ceratodontiformes > Protopteridae > Protopterus > Protopterus annectens. The sequence continues at coordinate 204,982,220 of NC_056744.1, read as the reverse complement.
GCAGTAGATAAGCCAAAGGGCAGTGCAGAGAATTGATAGTGCATTGAACCAGCTATGAATCTGAGGTATCTTCTGCAGTTTTGTCTGATAGGGACATGCAGGTATGCCTCCTTGAAGTCCAATGTCACGAGCCAAGCTTTCTTGCCCAGCATGGGAAGAAGCTGCTGTAGTGTCAACATTTTGAATTTCGGAACATCCAGGTAAGTGTTTAGAGAAGAAAGATCCAGAATGGGCCTCCAGACTTTGTCCTTTCTGGGAACCACAAAGAGTCTCGAGTAAAATCCTTGTCCTTGCTCCTGTAATGGTACCTTTTGAATAGATCTCATATCCATGAGTGCTGTAATTTATTTTTGAGCCTCTGCCCATTACTTTGGTGGTAGATTTGGCATTCCTTTTAACCTTGGCAGAGTGTGAAAGGGGAACCTGTAAACTTGAGATACAATGTTGAGAACCCATTTGCCTTTGGTGATCCAATGCCAATTGTGATAAAGTGCCTGTTTTCCTCCCAAGGGGGCTGCCAAGAGACAGCTGTTTGGCAACTGTAGTGGGAAGTCATTGAGGCTGCTTTTTATATGGTTGGGGCCTGTCTTCCCCTTCTTTCTGGCCTGGTGCACCCCATTGTCGAGGCCGGTAAAGACCTTGTGGTTGACCTCTACCTCTTCTGCTAAATCGAGGAGGCTGAACCTGTAAGAAACCCTTCACCGTTTGCACAAATTTTGCCTTTCTTCTGCCTTAACTCCAAATAACACATCCTGCTGCAAAGGAGCATCCAATAATTTTGCTTTAACATGATCTGGTAACGTATGTTCTTTTAACCAAGCATGTCTTCTAATGACAGAGCCTGTAACCGAGGCCTCTAAAGAATCAAAACCACATTGCAAAGTAGGTTTTCCCACTTGTTCAGCTGCATGCAATAAATCCTGCATTTCTTTAAAATTAGGAGGATCTCAATCTGGAAGCATTTTTTGTTTCAACTGAGACATCAAAAATTGCTGATATTTTAGCATGTGAAACTGGCAATTTAAGGCTCTCATTACTAAAGTTGCAGACGTATATACTTTCTTTCCCCATCTGTCTAATGCTCTGGAATCTCTGTCAGAGGGAACTGGATTTTTTGCTGTCGAGGCCTTAATCCCTTTGGGTCCCTGAGAAATAGTTTCAGGATCAGCAACAGGGCTTTTATACAGAAATTTGTGAGAGTCAGGGACTCTGTAGTATCTGTCAAGTTTAACTGGGGCTGGAGGTAAGGAATCAGGATTTAAGCTGGATTCAGTATACACATCCACAATATCTAACATTGGGGGAATAGCAAGGGGTCTGTGTTGAGGTAATAAAAAGAAGTCTCTGAGCCTTTTCTTGGATTCTGAGCAATCCTGGCCTTCCCAATGGAAATGCTCCCTCATGGTATGTAAGGTTTCCCCAAAGAAGTAGTCCTCGGGCAGAGAGGCTGATGGAATTGATTCCTCAGCATCAGAATCCTCATAAGGGGATAAAGAATATCCTGGGTCTGAGGATGAATCTGAAGAAATGGACACCTGGTCGCATGAGTCATAGTCTGCATCCTGTCTGGGCCTTTTATTAGGAGGGGGATGGGACCCCCTGATCAGAGTGATTAGGTCTTTGGCCATTTTGAGCATTTGTTTCTTAGGCATGGAGGCCTGTCCTGGAGAATGCTGCATTTGTTTCTTTGTTTTTAAAGGAGGCTTAGACTTAGCAGAGGGTTTAATGCTTAACTGAGTAGGTCTGAAAACACCCTCTGAAACTGCGGGTTGCTCAGCGACTCCAGATCCCTCTGAAGGGTTAGTTTCGGTAGGCTGAAAAACTTGTGCGTCCGAAGGCCCAGCCATCTCCACATGGGAGTCGGCCTGTGGTTCTGCAGAAGCAGTCGTCAGGGGCTGCAAAGGCGCATTGCTGAAAACTGGAGAACCGGCGACCAGCCTAGAAGAGGCTTCGTCGTCAGTTTTGGGCCTCGGATGCTTGCCCTGGTCTTTGCGCTTTTTATGTATTCTGGTCGTCGGAAGTTCCGACGGCATGGTGTAATTGAATTTTCTGCCAAAATAATGTCGGGCAAAATCAAACCCCGTTTAATAGTGTGCTTGTTAAACCTAGCACAAAACCAACAACCAGTGAAGTCGTGGCCTAGGCATGGGATACAATAGGAATGGAAATCCTTATGAGGTATTTACTTCCCACAAGAAATACAGTTTATTAACTTTTACTGACATCGGTCTGAGGCAAGAAAAAGTTTCCCCAACGGGGTACTTAGCTTTGTAGAAGACTTCGGTTCTGGATTCGGAATGAAAATCTCAGGAGTCAGCCGACCGGCACTTGCGAACTGCTTTTGCTTCGGGCACTGTAGGGCAAGAAAGACTGAAGAAAATGGCATCGGCTGCATCTGATATACCCCTGTCGCACTGACGTCAAGGAGGAGGCAACAGCAACTGACGCCGGACCAAGACTTTGGAACTCAGGCCGACTGGGGAACCCAAGTGTAATGACTGCAGCAGTGTAACACGATGAACATCTAGAAACGTTCAGTTGTGTACACTTCCCATAAATGTAGATGGTGGAGTGTATTCACTGGTGCAGTCCTAACTCATAGGGTTATCCGGCTCCCGGTAGCCCTCGATCGGCCAGAATACCAAAGGTAAGTAAATATGACATCGGCCGTCGTCTGTAAAGGACATCAGGACATCCAATACAAAAGGAGGCAGCCGACGTCACTTCCTCAGTCTTTTTTGCCACAACAGTCAGAAGCCCCCAGAAAATAAGGCATAAACCAAAAGCAATTTCAGCAAATAATATAAAATTTAGCCTGTAGAGGACCAAAAAAGGGGAAAGACGGAGGGAGGGAAAGTACAGTTTTGTACCTACCATAAATGTAGATGTCCGATAGATATGCAACTGCAGTCATAACATATGGGTTTGTCCAGCCTCAGGCAGCCCTCGGTCGGCCAGACTCCAAAGTCTGGGTCCGGTGTCGGCTGGTGTCACCTCCTCTCCGACGTCAGAACGGCTGGAGTATAAAGGCATCGGCCGACGCCATCTTCTTCAGTGTTTCTTGCCCCAGATGCCAGGTGCCCTCCTAGGAAGGCTAAATTTGGTGAATGGATAAACAATTCCAGACATGCACAACAGTAATAAACAGATACACCATAGGAGATACCCCCAGCTAATAGGGATAGGGGTAGTGGACCCATAAAGAAAGTTGCAGAGGGGTAGGAGGGTGGGAAAATCCGACTGCAGTTGCATATCTATCGGACATCTACATTTATGGTAGGTACAAAACTGTACTATGTCCTTCAAGAATGCAACTGCAGTCATAACATATGGGTTGAATACTATAGCCAAGCTGGGGGTGGTTGGAACTAAGAAAGTGATGGTGTAGCTAAAATGCCCTGCAGGACTGCCGAAGCAAAGCCCGCTCGGGATCTGGAGTATAAAGGCAGGTTGTAGTGCTTGGTAAATGTATGCACAGAGCTCCATGTAGCAGCCTCTAGAATGTCCTTTGTAGCCACTCCTCTTAGGAAAGCTGTGGAAGTGGCCTAATATTGGCTGGCACACCTTTTCCATGAAAAGAATAGCAGAATCTGATGCAGTGTCCAATCCATTTGGAAATTGTTTGTTTGGAGATTGCTTTTCTTGTACTCCAGCAGCATAGGCTACAAGCAGTTGGTCAGACTTTCTGGTGGCCTTAGTTCTGTCCAAGTAGTAGCGTAGTTGCCTGTGTATGTCCAAAGTATGCAGCAGTGCTTCCCCCCTGTTTTGAGGATTGGGGAAGAAAGTAGACAGGTGAATGGCTTGATTTAGAGACACCCTGGAAATTACTTTTGGCAGGAATAAAGGATTGGTTCTTAGAGAGACTCTGTCCTGATGAAAAATGAGGAAAGGAGGTACTGCCATGAGTGCCTGTATCTCCGACACTCTTCTTGCTGATGTGATTGCCAATAGGAAAACCATTTTCCATGAGAGAAATTGCATTTCTGAAGTTGCTGCTGATTCAAAGGGAGGAAGAGTTAATTTTTCCAAGACGAAACTGAGGTCCCATGCAGGTACTGGCGGTTTTCTGGGAGGTTTGATATTCTTTATCCCTCTTAGGAACTGTCTTAGCAAAGGATGTGAAAACACAGGTGGATCACAATTGTATTTTGCTGAGATTGCTGAGGCATGAATCTTTATGGAAGAATATGAGAGACCAGTATGAGACATTTCTGCCAAGTATTCCAATATCTGAGGTATACTCAATACTGTTGTATCCTGACCCCTGTTAGCATTCCAGATGATGAATCTCTTCCACTTGGCAGAATAGGTTTTTCTGGTGGAAGGTCTGCGTGCTTCCAGTAAGATCTCTTGAACTTTTTTGGAAAGAGAGATATCGGAAGGAGTTATGGTAACCTCCAGGCTGTCAGATGCAATGTTTTCAGGTCTTGATGAACAGTCCTGTAATTGTGTTGTGTTAGAAGCAGAGGCCATAGGGGCAGAGGCCACGGTTTGGTCAGAGTTATGCTCAACAGCAATGGGTACCAGTGCTGCCTTGGCCAGTCTGGAGCTATCAAAATGCCTGTTGGTTGTTCTGCTTTGATCTTCAGTATCACCTTGGTCAGCAGTGGTAGAGGAGGGAATGCATAAATTGTTAGGGAATTCCAGCTGAAGGAGAGAGCATCCGTTTTCCAGGCTAGAGGATGGTGGGTCCTTGTACAGAACTTTTCCAGGTGATGATTCATGTGAGAAGCAAAGAGATCTATGTCCGGTCTTCCCCATGTCCTTGTTATTTGTGAGAAAATGTGAGGATGCAGCATCCATTCGTGTGGATCCAAGAAATTTCTGCTCAGCTTGTCCACCGGTACATTGTCCCTGCCTGGCACAAACTGGGATTGCAAATGTATCTTCAGACTTAGGGATTTTTCCCAGAGAATCATTGTTAGTCTGCAGAGGGGATAAGAATGAGTGCCTCCCTGCTTGTTTATATACCACATAACAGTGGTGTTGTCTGTCCTTATTAGCAAATGTCCTTGTTGAAGTGATTTTTCGAAAGTCTCGATTGCATGCATAACTGCCAACATCTCTTTTTGGTTTATGTGCAGATGCCTTTCCCTTGGTGTCCACTGACCATGAATGCATCTGCCCTCTATGTGCACCCCCCATCCATGGTCTGAGGCGTCTGTTGTAATCATTTGACCTGCTTGAGGTTTGTTGAAAGACATGCCTTTGTTTAACTGACTTGTTTGAGCCCACCACAAAAATTCTCTTTGCAGACATGGAATGAGTGGGATTACGTCCTCTAGGCTTTGGCTGTGTTGGGACCATAAGCTTTTTAAGTACCATTGCAGCTCCCTCATATGAAGTCTTGCCAAAGGTATCAGAAGAATGCAAGATGCCATGAACCCCAGGGCCTGCAGGATTTTCCTTGCAGTCAGCTGGGAGAGTTTTGCTAGGCCTTTGAAGTACGCTGGTAACTGCTGTTGTTTTTCCTCTGTGAGATAAGCCATTTGTGTTTTTGTGTCCAGCTTGGCTCCTAGGAAAACAATCTGTTGGGATGGCAGAAGTCTTGATTTCTGAATGCTGACTGTGTATCCCAAGGTGTAGTAATTGAATGACATAGTCCAAGTTTGCTATCAAGGTTTGTTTGTTGTCTGCTTGTATGAGGCAGTCGTCCAGGTAGGGGTATATTTGAATCCCCCGGAGTCTGCAGTGTGCCACTACTGATGCCAGGCATTTCGTGAACACTCTGGGGGCAGTAGATAAGCCAAACGGCAATGCTGAGAATTGATAATGCTCTGTCCCTGCAAGAAATCTGTGGTATCTTCTGCAGCTTTGTCTGATTGGGACATGCAGGTATGCCTCCTTGAGGTCCAGAGTGACCAGCCAAGACCCCTTGCCCAGCATGGGAAGGAGTTGCTGCAACGTCAGCATTTTGAACTTTGGCACAATGAGATAAGTATTTAGAGTAGAAAAGTCCAGTATAGGCCTCCATTTGTTTTCCTTTCTTGGAACAAGGAACAGTCTTGAATAAAATCCCTGGCCTTGTTCCTGTGTAGGGACCTTTTCTATTGCTTTTATATTTAACAGCTGTGAAACTTGAATGAGTGCCTCTGCCCTTTGATGAAGTGGCAGGTTTGGCATGCCTTGTCTTATTGGTAAAGTATGGAAGTGGAATCTGTAACCTTTGTCTATTAAATCCAGAATCCAGTTGTCCTTGGTTAAGATATGCCAGTTTTTTGAGAATAAGGATAATTTTCCGCCCAAAGGTGCTTCTCTTTGAGCCTTTGTAGATGGTATGAAAGTCAAGTCATTGTGGTTGTCCTTGTGGTGCAGCTGGACTGCCTGCCACTTCTTTGATTTGGTGGTTGCCATTGGCCCCTGTAGGAGCCTCGGTATTGCCCTCTACCTCGGGCACGCCTGTTTTTTCCCCTTTGAAACTTGTCAGTGTCTGGAAAGAACCAATTCTTTGAAGGCCAATTCCTGCTGAATCTGGGTGGCTGACCCTGGAGGAAATCTTTGACTGTCTGTACTGATTTAGCTTTTTCCTCAATGGACTTCAACACATCTTGTGCATTAGCACCAAAAAACTTCTGTTTTTCCAGAGGTGCATCAAGTAACTTTACTTTAACATGGTCTGGCAGTGGCTGTTCTTTTAACCAAGCATGTCTATGTAGAACAGCCCCAGTCATAGCTGCCCTACATGAAGCCTCCAATGCATCATAACCACACTGAAGAAAATGATTGCTAACCTGCTGAGTGTTATGTACTAGATCCTGCAATGCCTTTCTATCAATGGGCTCAGGAGAGGCTAGCTTTTTCTGTAAATCATCCAGTAAAAAATCCTGGTACTGAAACATATGAAAAAGGCAGTTAAGTGACCTCATGGCCAGGGTGGTAGAGGTATAAACTTTTTTACCCCATCTCTCCAGGGACCTAGCTTCCCTATCCGCTGGCAGTGGATTCTTGGCTGTGGAAGTAGCCACTCCCTTGGGGCCCTGTGAAATAGTTTCTAGATCCACAGAATGGGCCTTAAAGAGATGTTTGTGGGTGTCAGGGACCCTATAATATCTGTCTGGCTTGACAGGAGCAGGAGGGAGAGAATCAGGGTTAGCACTGGAGTCGGAGAAAACATCATCCAGGACATCCATAACTGGGGGGATAGCTAAAGGTCTGTGCTGGGGTAGCTTGAGGAATGTACGTAGCCTTTTCCTGGAATCAGAGAATTCCTGACTCTGCCATTTAAAATGCTCCCTCAGAGTGTAGGACTTCACCGAACGAAAAATCCTCTGTGGAGAGGCAGAGGGAATTGATTCCTCAGCATCAGAGACCTCATAGGCCTGGAAGGATTCTTCTTGGGTATCCGAATGCTCAGAATCCCCAGAGGCTTCATCTGAAGAGAGGTTGTCGGCCTGCTCAGTTCTGGGCCTTTTCTCTGCAGGCGGCTGAGAACCTCTGTCTGGATTAGGCTGAGACCCCCTGATAAGAGAAATAAGATCTGCAGCAAGAGACATGATCTGTTTTATCAGAAGAAGGGGCCTGGGCAGTAGGTTTAGGATTGGCCTTGGCCTGGCTGGTGGCCATAGCATGTGCAAAGGCCTTGATGGACATGGATACCGGAGGCCTAGCTGCCCCACGTGCAGGAGTAACCTTGTCCACAGGAATGGTGTCGGGTAGATCCAGAACTTCGGTTTCTGGAGGAAAATCAACAACCAGCACCGGTGAAGACTCCGAGACCGAAGGTCGTGTTAACGCTGTGTCGTCGGCCTGGAGCGGTTGAATTACTGCTTCCGAAGGGACCGAAGCACTCGCGGAGGGTTTAGGAGGAGTATCGGTGGAGGACGTGGGCCGAGGATGTTGGTCCCGGTCCTTTCGTTTTTTGGTAGACTGAGTTGTCGGTTGTTCCGACGGCATGATATAAGCGAAAGATTCGCCGAAAAAGTCTTCGGCAAATTCTGCCCGGCACCTGAGTGTGCGCTTATTAAAGCGAGCACAGGCAGCACAGGCCGAGACGTCGTGGTCTGGGCCCAGGCAAGGGAGGCAATAAGAATGGAAGTCCTTATGAGGTATTTGTTTACCACAAGACAAACAATTATTAACTTTCTCAATTTGTTCAGACATCGGCTGAGGCAAGAAAAAATGTTCCCCAACGGAGTACTTGGCTTTTAGATGACTTCGGTACTGAAAACACAGGAGCTGACCGACCGGCACTTGCAGACTGCTTCTGCTTCGGGCACCGCGCGGCAAGAAAGACTGAAAAAGATGGCGGCCGATGCCTTTATACTCCGGCCGTTCTGACGTCGGAGAGGAGGCGACACCAGCCGACGCCGGACCCAGACTTTAGAATCCGGCCGACCGAGGGCTGCCTGAGGCAGGACAACCCATATGTTATGACTGCAGTTGCATTCTTGAAGGACATCCAGGACTGCAACAGTGATACACTAGAACATCTACATTTATGGTAAGTGTACACAACTCTGCTATGTTCATCATGTTTCACTGTTGCAGTCCTAACTAATGGGTTGATTACCAAAGCCCAGAGAAAAGGGAGGAGGAACCAACAGAATCAAGGGTTGGAGATAATGCCCTGCAAAACAGCAGTGGCAAACCCTGCCCTGGCTCTGGAAAACAAAGGCAGATTATAATGCCTTGTGAAAGTGGGAACAGAAGACCATGTGTTAGCCTCCAAAATGTCTTTAGCAGGGACACCCCTTAAAAAGGCTGCAGAAGTGGAAGCTGCCCTAGTTGAGTGGGTCCTAACCCCTTGAGGAGGAACCTTGCCATGAAAGGAATAACAAAAAGTAATGTAATGTGCAATCCATTTAGAAATGGTTTACTTAGAAATAGCCTTGCCCTGGGCTCCAGGGGCAAAACTGACCAATAACTGTGCTGACTCCAGAAGGTCTTTAGTCCTGTCCAGGTAAAACCTAAGCCATCTGTACACCAAGAGAATATAGGATCCTTTCACCTCTATTTTGAGGATTAGGAAAGAAGGTAGGAAGGTGTATGGACTGATTAAGAGTCAGGCTACAAACCACCTTAGGCATAAAGGAGGGGTTGGTTCTCAGACAGACCCTATCTTCATGGAAAATGAGAAAAGGTTCCACAGCCATCAAAGCTTGCAGCTCCGAAACCCTCCTTGCTGAAGTTATAGCCAAGAGGAAGGCAGTCTACCAAGAAAGAAACTTTAAATCTGCAGTGGCAGCTGGCTCAAAAGGAGGAAGAGTGAGTTTCTCTAGAACAAAATGAAGATCCCAGGCTGGAGTAGGTGCCCTTCTGGGAGGTTTTAAGTTGCAAGCACCTCTGAGAAACATTTTCATCAGGGGATGAGAGAAAATGGGTTGCTCAAAAGAACAATAAGCAGAAATGGCTGAAGCATGGATCTTGCTAGAGGAAAAAGAAAGACCACCCAGAAGCAAATCAGTCAGGTATTCCAGGATCAAGGGCAGGGTAGGCTGAGAAGACTATTCCCCTCTAGCCTGCATCCAATGAGAGAATCTTTCCCATTTGCCAGCGTGGGACTTCCTAGTGCTAGGCCTCCTGGCCTCCCTCAGCATGTCAACTACCTGCTGGGAAAGGGAAGAAGAAAAGGAAGGAGTCATACAATGAGCCATGCTGCCAAATGGAGAGACTGAAGATGAGGATGTAGAATGTTTCCCCCTTCCTGAACCAAAAGATCTGGCTTCAGAGGAAGATGCCAAGGAGGAAATTGGGAGAGACTGCGAGGCAGGGGATACCAATGCTGTCTGGGCCAGTCCGGAGCTATGAGAACAGTCCTTGGTCGTTCGCCCCTGATCTTCAATAATACTCTAGGAAGAAGAGAGAAGGCATAAACTGACAGCAGCGTCCAACAGAAGGACAGAGCATTCACTTTCCAGGCTCTGCTGCAAAGAGGTGTAAGATGGTTATCTGGGGAGGTGAAAAGATCCACCTGAGGTATGCTCCAACCCTGGGGAGGTGAAAAGATCCACATGAGGTGTGCTCCAACCCCGAATGATGCTGTAAAAGACTGCTCCGTTCAGCTGCCATTTGTGAGGATCCAGGGTTTGTCTGTTCAACTCGTCTGCCAAAACATTAAGCTTTACTGGAAGAAACTGAGCTAGGAGATGCAGGCCTGGAATGCTGCCATGGACCAGAGATTCATGTTCTGCTCGCACAGGGGGTAAGAATGCGTCCCTCCCTGCTTATTGATGTACCAGATGACTGCAGTGTTGTCTAATCGGACGAGCAGGGTTCCTGGAAAAAGAAGATGCTTGAAAGCTAGTAAGGCCTGCTGAATTGCTATCAACTCCTTTAGATTATGTGCAGGTGCATTTCCTGGGCATTCCAACGTCCCTATATGCATCTGCCATTCAGGTGAGCTCCCCAGGCGTAGTCTGATGAGTCTGTGGTAAGAACTTGAGTGGCAGGAGGTGGGCGAAAAGGCATGCCTGTGTTTTGTAGACAGGCTGTTGCCCACCATAGAAACTCGGTCTGCAGAGATGGAAGCAGAGGAATCATCATATTCAGGTCCTGTGAGTGCAGACACCAAATGTTCTTGAGGTACCACTGCAATTTCCTCATATGCAGTCTTGCGTATGGAATCATGAGAAAGCAAGAGGCCATGTCCCAGAGCTTGCAGGTATTTCCTTGCAAGGAGCTGGGACAGGCTTGTCAAGTCCTTGAAGTAAACTGAAAGAGTTGTCTGCTTCTCCTGGGTGAGATATATCATCTGGGCGACTGTGTTCAGACTCGCTCCCAGGAATGTTATCTCCTTGGATGGCACCATGTTTTATTTTTCCTTGCTGAGAGATTAACCCAGGGAAGAGAGAAGAGTCTTTACAAATTCTAGATCCTTTAACAGCTGTTCCGGTGAATTTGCTTGAATTAGACAGTCATCCAAGCATGGATAAATCTGAATTTTCTTCTGCCTGCAAAAAGCAATGACTGGAGCCAGGCACTTTGTGAAAACTCTGGGAGCAGTAGATAAGCCAAAAGGCAGCGCAGAGAACTGATAATGTTGCTTGCTCACCCTGAAACAAAGGTATTGCCTGCAACTTTCCCTGATAGGGATGTGCAGATAAGCTTCTTTGAGATCCAAGGTTACCAGCAAGGAATCCTTTTCTAACATTGGTAGCAACTGATGCAGAGTGAGCATTTTGAACTTTGGAATTACTAAGAAAGAGTTCAGAATGGATAGATCTAGGGATAGGACACCAGGTGTCTTTTTGTTTTGGAACTAGGAAAAGTCTGGAATAAAAACCCTGGCCTACCTGCTGAGCAGAAACTGATATTATTGCTCCCAGATGAAACAGAAACAAAATTTGTTTTTCTACTTCTGCTTTGCTGCCAAAAAGACTGTCCTTATACAAAGGTACATCTAAAAGCTTAGCCTTGACAGGCTCTGGTAGAGGCTGTTCCCTGAGCCAAGCATGCCTTCTGATAACAGATCCAGTAGCTGTAGCCCTGCAAGAGGCTTCTCGAATATCAAAACCACAATGTAAAGAATGCTTATTGACAAGACTGGCAGAATTCAGCAAATCCTGCATATCCTTACTCTCTGCCAACGGTGGCATACTTGCTATCCTAGAAGTAGCAAGGTGTGCTGCTGGTACTTCAGCATATGAAAAAGACAATTAGTAGATCTAATAGCAAGAGTAGCAGAGGTATAAACTTTTTTACCCCACCTATCTAGGTTCCTAGATTCCCTGTCATAGGGAAAAGGATTTTTGGTAACAGTGGCCTTAACTCCTTTAGGGCCTTGAGAAAAAAAACTCTGGATCAGCCAATGGATTCCTGAAAAGAAACAGATGAGAATCAGGGCCTCTATAGTACCTGTCAGGTTTCCTGGGAGCAGGAGGAACCGAATTTGGAGTCAAGGAATTTTCCAAAAATACATCAACCACTTCCAAAACTGGGGGAATAGCCAGAGGCTTATGCGGAGGTAAATCCAAAAACTCCCTAATCCTTTTCTTAGATTGGGGATAATCCTGACTTTCCCATTTAAAATGCTTCCAGAGGATATTCAAAGTATCACCAAAAGAGACATCCTCTGGGGGAGAAGCAGAAGGGATGGACTTCTCTGCATCTGAATCCTCAAAAGGAGAAAAAGCCTGAGAAACTTCCTCTTCATCAGCAAAAATGCTAGAAGAATCAGAACCAGAAAAAGATAAAGCCTCAGGAGAAACATCCCTACTCCTTTTAGACGGAGGAGGCTGTGAACCTCTAATAAGAGAGTCAAAAGGTCATTAGCCATTTTAACCATTTGGGATTGAGGGGAACGAGAAGAAAAGTACAGTTTTGTACCTACCATAAATGTAGATGTCCGATAGATATGCAACTGCAGTCCTGACATATGGGTTGTCCTGCCTCAGGCAGCCCTTCGGTCGGCCAGATTCCAAAGTCTGGGTCCGTCGTCAGCCGATGTCGCCTCCTCCCCGACGTCAGAGCAGCTGGAGTATAAAGGCATCAGCCGACGCCATCTTCTTCAGCGTTTCTTGCCCCAGATGCCAGGTGCCCTCCAAGGAAGGTTAAATTTTGTGAATGGATAAACAGATAAAGGCAGACATGCACAACAGTAATAAACAGATACACCATAATATATAACCCCAGCTGATAGGTAAGGGGAGAAAGGACCCAATAGGGAAAAAACAGAGGGATAGGAGGGAGGGAAAACCTGACTGCAGTTGCATATCTATCGGACATCTACATTTATGGTAGGTACAAAACTGTACTATGTCCTTCAAGAATGCAACTGCAGTCCTGACATATGGGTTGAATACCATAGCCAAGCTGGGGGTGGTAGGACTAAGCAAGAGATGGTGTAGCTAGAAGGCCCTGCAGGACTGCCGAAGCAAAGCCTGCCCGGGATCTTGAGTATAATGGCAGGGTGTAGTGTTTGGTAAATGTATGCATGGAGCTCCATGTAGCAGCCTCTAGAATATCTTTTGTAGCCACTCCTCTTAGAAAAGCTGTGGATGTGGCCATAGCTCTGGTGGAGTGTGGTCTAATATTAGCTGGCACACTTTTTCCATGAAAAGAATAACAGAATCTGATGCAGTGTCCAATCCATTTTGAGATAGTTTGTTTGGTGACTGCTTTTCCTTGCACTCCAGCAGCATAGGCTACAAACAGTTGGTCAGACTTCCTGGTGGACTTTGTTCTGTCCAAGTAGTAGCATAATTGTCTGTGAATGTCTAAAGTATGCAGCAGCTTTTCCCCTTTATTTTGAGGGTTAGGAAAGAAAGTAGGCAGGTGAATTGCTTGGTTTAGAGACACTCTGGATATCACCTTAGGCATGAATGAAGGATTGGTCCCAAGGGAAACTCTGTCCTGATGAAAGATGAGAAAAGGAGGAACTGCCATGAGGGCCTGTATCTCCGAGACTCTTCTTGCTCAGGTGACTGCCAACAGGAAAACCGTTTTCCAAGAGAGAAATTGCATTTCTGAAGATGCTGCTGGTTCAAAACGAGGAAGAGTTAATTTTTCCAAGACGTAATTGAGGTCCCATGCAGGAATTCGTAGCTTCCTTGGAGGTTTGATATTCTTTATGCCTCTTAGAAGCTGTCTTAGCAAGGGATGCGAAAACACAGGTGGATCACAGTTGTAATGTGCTGAGATAGCTGAAGCGTGGATTTTGATGGAAGAATATGAGAGGCCACTGTGAAACATTTCTGCCAAGTATTCTAATATCTGAGGTATGTTCATCAGTGATGCATCCTGGCCCTTGTTGACATTCCAGATGGTGAATCTCTTCCATTTGGCCGAATAGGTTTTTCTGGTGGAAGGTCTGCGTGCCTCCAGCAAAATTTCCTGAACTTTTTCGGAGAGGGAGTCATGGGTCTGAGTCATGGAACTCTCCAAGCTGTCAGCTTTAAGGTTTACAGGTTCTGATGAACAGTCTTGTAACTGTGTTGAGTCAGGAGCAGAGGTCATTGAGGCAAGGGCCACGGTTGGTGTGAGTTATGCTCAGTAGTAGTGGATACCAGTGTTGCCTTGGCCAGTCTGGAGCTATCAAGATTTCTCTTGGTTGTTCTGCCTTGATCTTCAGTAACACCTCGGTGAGCAAAGGTAGCGGAGGGAATGCATAAATTGTTAGAGCATTCCAGCTGAAGGAAAGAGCATCCGTTCTCCAAGCTAGAGGATGGTGTATCCTTGTGCAGAACCTTTCCAGGTGATGACTGAGATGAGATGCAAAGAGGTCTATGTCTGGTCTTCCCCATGCAGATGCTATTTGTGAGAAAATGTGTGGGTGTAGCATCCATTCGTGTGGATCCAAGAAATTTCTGCTCAACTGGTCTGCCAGAACATTGTCCTTGCCCGGAACAAACTGGGATTGCAAGTAGATGTTCAGTTTCAGGGACTTTTCCCAAAGAATCATTGTTAGTCTGCAGAGGGGGTAGGAATGAGTGCCCCCTTGTTTATGTACCACATGACAGTGGTGTTGTCTGTCCTTATTAGAAGATGACCTTGCTGAAGAGATTTTCCAAAGGCTTCTATTGCATGTATCACTGCCAACATCTCTTTTTGATTTATGTGCTGATGCATCTCCATGGGAGTCCATTGCCCGTGAATGCATCTGCCGTCCATGTGCGCCCCCCATCCATGGTCTGAGGCGTCTGTTGTAATAGTTTGACTTGTTGGAGGTTTGTTGAAAAGCATGCCTTCGCTTAAGTGACTTGCTTGAGCCCACCACAAAAATTCCCTTTGCAGGCATGGTATGAGTGGTATTATGTCTTCTAGGTTGTGGCTGTGTTGTGACCACAAGCTTTTTAGGTACCATTGCAGCTTTCTCATGTGTAGTCTTGCCAGAGGGATTAGAAGAATGCAAGATGCCATGAACCCCAGGGCCTGCAGGGTCTTCCTTGTGGTCAGGTGGGTTAATTTTGCTAGGCCTTTGAAGTAAGCTGTTAAATGCTCTTGTTTCTCCTCTGTGACGAAAGCCATTTGTAGCTGTGTGTCCAGGTTTGCTCCTAGAAAAATAATCTCTTGGGATGGCAGTAATCTTGATTTTTGAATGTTGACTGTGTATCCCAAAGCCTGCAGCAATTGAATGACGTAATCCAAGTGTTTTATCAAGGTCTGTTTGCTGTCTGCTTGTATTAGGCAGTCGTCCAGGTAAGGGTATATTTGAATCCCCTGGAGTCTGCAATGTGCCACTACTGATGCCAGGCATTTCGTGAATACTCTGGGCGCAGTAGATAAGCCAAACGGCAATGCTGAGAATTGATAGTGCTCTGTTCCTGCAAGAAATCTGAGGTATCTTCTGCAACTGTGTCTGATAGGGACATGCAGGTATGCCTCCTTGAGGTCCAGAGTAACCAGCCAAGACCCCTTGCCCAGCATGGGAAGAAGTTGCTGTAACGTCAGCATCTTGAATTTTGGCACCATGAGAAAAGTATTTAGAATGGACAAGTCCAATATAGGCCTCCATTGTTTTCTTTTCTTGGAACAAGGAACAGTCTTGAATAAAATCCCTGGCCTTGTTCCTGAGGAGGAACCTTCTCTATTGCTTTTATTTGTAACAGCTTTGAGACTTCTATGAGTGCCTCTGCCCTTTGATTTTGCGGCAGGTTTGGCATGCCTTGTCCTGTTGGTAAGGTATGGAAGTGGAACCTGTAACCTCTGTCTATTATGTCCAGAATCCAATTGTCCTTTGTTATAATGTGCCAGTTTTTTGAGAATAGAGATAATTTTCCACCTAGAGGTGCTTCTCTTTGAGCCTTGGTAGGCGGAGTGAAAGGTAAGTCATTGTGATTGTCCCTGTGGTGCAGGTGAACTACCTGTGCCACTTCTCTGATTTTGTGGTTGCCATTGGCGTCCCCTGTAGGAGCCTTGGTATTGCCCTCTACCTTGTGCACGCCTGTTCTTTCCCCTTTGAAACTTGTCAGAGTTTGGAAAGGACCAATTCTTTGAAGGCCAATTCCTGCTGAACCTTGGTGGCTGAACCTGGAGGAAATCCTTTACTGTCTGTACTGATTTTGCCTTCTCCTCAATAGATTTCAACACATGCGTCCAGGAGCTTTACTTTAACATGATCTGGCAGTGGCTGTTCTTTCAACCAAGCATGTCTACGGATAACAGCCCCTGTCATAGCTGCCCTACATGAAGCCTCCAATGCATCATAACCACACTGTAGAAAATGATTACTAACCTGCTGGGTATTATGAACCAAATCCTGCAATGCCTTTCTATCTATAGGCTCAGGAGAGGCTATCTTTTTCTGCAAATTATCCAGTAAAAAATCCTGGTACTGAAACATATGAAAAAGGCAGTTAAGTGACCTCATGGCAAGGGTGGAAGAGGTATAAACATTTTTACCCCATCTCTCCAGGGACCTTGCTTCCCTGTCAGCTGGTATTGGATTCTTGGCTGAGGAGGTAGCCACTCCTTTGGGGCCCTGTGAAATAGTTTCTAGATCCACAGAGTGGGCCTTGAAGAGATGCTTGTGAGTGTCAGGGACCCTGTAATATCTGTCTGGCTTGACAGGAGCAGGAGGGAGAGAATCAGGGGAAGCACTGGAGTCGGAGAAAACATCATCCAGGACATCCAAAACTGGAGGGATAGCTAAAGGTCTGTGCTGGGGTAACTTAAGGAAGGTACGTAGCCTTTTCCTAGAATCAGAAAATTCCTGACCCTGCCACTTAAAATGTTCCCTCATGGAGTGGAGGACTTCACCGAAAGAAAAATCCTCTGGAGGAGAGGCAGAGGGAATAGATTCCTCAGCATCAGAGTCCTCATAGGCCTGGAAGGATTCTTCTTGGGTATCTGAATGCTCTGAATCCCCAGAGGCTTCATCTGAAGAGAGGTTGTCTGCCTGCTCAGTTCTAGGCCTTTTTTTTCTGCAGGCGGCTGAGAACCTCTGTCTGGGTGAGGCTGAGACCCCCCTGATAAGAGATATTAGATCTGCAGCCAGAGACATGGATTTGTCTGTCAGAAGAAGGGGCCTGAGAAGTAGGTTTAGGATGGGCCTTGGCCTGGCTGGCGGCCTTAGCACGTGCAAAGGCCTTGATTGACATGGATACAGGAGGCCTAGCTGCCCCACGTGCAGGGGTAACTTTGTCCACGGGAATGGTGTCGGGTAGATTCAGAACTTCGGTTTCCGGAGGAAAATCAACAACTGGCACCGGTGTAGTCTCAGAGACCAAGGGATGAGTTAACGCGGTGTCGTCGGCCTGGAGCGGTTGAATTACCGCTTCCGAAGGGACCGAAGCACTCGCAGAGGGCTTAGGCGTTATATCGGTGGAAGGCGCGGGCCGAGGATGTCGGTCCTGGTCCTTTCGTTTTTTGGTAGTTTGTGCTGTCGGTTATTCCGACGGCATGTTGTAAGCGTAGGATTCGCCAAAAAAGTCTTCGGCAAACTCTGCCCAGTGCCTGAGAGTGCGCTTATTAAAGCAAGCACAGGCAGCACAGGCAGAGACGTCGCGGTCTGGGCCCAGGCAAGGGAGGCAGTAAGAATGGAAGTCCTTATGAGGTATTTGTTTACCACAAGACAAACAATTAACTTTCTCAATTTGTTCTGACATCGGCTGAGGCAAGAAAAATGTTCCCAACGGGTACTTAGCTTTAGATGACTTCGTAACTGAAAACACAGGAGCTGACCGACCGGCACTTGCGAACTGCTTCTGCTTGGGCACCGGCAAAAAGACTGAAGAAGATGGCGTCGGCTGATGCCTTTATACTCCAGCCGCTCTGACGTCGGGGAGGAGGTGACATTGGCCGACGCCGGACCCAGACTTTGGAATCTGGCCGACCGAAGGGCTGCCTGAGGCAGGACAACCCATATGTCAGGACTGCAGTTGCATTCTTGAAGGACATCTGGAGCCTGCTTTTTCACAGGCTTACGAGTGGAAGATTTACCTGCAAGTCTGAAGGATTTGGGAGGCCTGGCAACCAACGAAGTTGCAGTAAAAGCAGTCTGTATGAGCTTACTGTCTGAACGAAGAACGGGGGCCTCGGACACCGGAGTCAGCTTAGCGGCTCCAGCTAAAGAGGAGACCAGCGAAAGGTCAGAAGGCAAAATGGAGGCCGGAGGCCTAGACTACTCTGAAATGGTCTCAACCGAGGCCTGTGGTAGAAAATCTGCGGACTGCAGGGGCTGCAAAGGCGCCTCACTGGCTACCGCATGACTGACAACCATCTTATCATCATCAGAGGACTTAATTTTCTGAAGCCTGTTGCAGTCCTTATCCTTATATTTCTTGGGGATATCCAAAGCCTGAAGACCAATACAGCCAAGGTAGCAGAAGTGTAAACTTTTTCCTCCCATCTGTCCAGTGCTCTAAAATCCCTATCAGAGGGAAAGTACAACTGTGTACACCTACCATAAATGTAGATGTTAGAGTGTCTTCACTGTTGCAGTCATGACTGTAGGGTTCTCCCCTGCCGGCAGGCAGCCCTCAGTCGGCCAGAATCCCAAAGTCTGAGTCTGGCGTCAGCTGTTCAACCATGCTCCCGGACGTCACAGCGCCAGGAGTACAAAGCTGACAGCCGACGCCATCTTCTCCAGTTTTTCTTGCCCCAGATGTCGAGTCCCAAAATGAAAGAGGTCCCATAACCTTTGCAAATACACCTCAGAAGAATGATGAAAAAAGGAACTACACAAAAGTAAACATAAGAGGGGACAGGAGGGAGGGAAACCCAGACTGCAACAGTGAAGACACTCTAACATCTACATTTATGGTAGGTTTTCACAACTGTACTATGTTAATCGTGTTTCACTGTTGCAGTCATGACTGTAGGGTAGAATCCCAAAGCTGAAAGAAAGGGAGGTGGTCATAAAGAAGAAGGGGTGGCTAGAAGGCCCTGCAAGACTGCAGAGGCAAAGCCTGCCCTAGACTTAGAGTAGAGAGGTAGATTGTAGTGCTTAGAGAAAGTATGCACTGAACTCCAAGTTGCAGCTTCCAAAATGTCTTTGGTAGGAACTCCCCTGAGGAAGGCCGCAGAAGTGGCAGCCGCTCTGGTGGAATGAGTCCGTATACTCACTGGGATTTGCTTTCCATGGTGTGAATAACAAAATCTGATTCCATGAGCAATCCATTTAGAAATGGTCTGTTTTGAAATGGCTTTACCTTGGGAACTTGAAGCATAAGAAAAACAATTGTTCCAATTTTCTGATGTCCTTGGTTCTGTCCAGGTAAAAACGCAGTTGTCTGTGTACATCCAAGGAATGTAAGATCCTTTCCCCTTTATTTTGAGGAGTGGGGAAAAAGGTTGGCAAGTGGATAGTTTGATTTAAAGCCACTTTGGAAACCACCTTAGGCGTGAAGGTAGGATTAGTTCTCAAAGATACCCTGTCTTGATGAAAAATAATATAAGGTTCCACAGCCATAAGAGCTTGTAACTCTGAAACTCTCCTGGCAGAGGTTAGGGCTAACAAGATAGCTGTCTTCCAAGATAAAAACTTGATGTCAGAAGAGGCAGCAGGCTCAAAAGGAGGCAAGGTTAGTTTTTCCAAAACATAGTTGAGATCCCAAGCAGGAATGGGAGGAGATCTAGGAGGTCTTAAGTTCTTAGCTCCTCTGAGAAACTGTCGCATGAGCTGGTGGGAAAAGATGGGAGGGTCTGTATTATAATGAGCAGAAATAGCAGAGGCATGTATCTTAATGGAAGAGAAAGAGAGACCCTCATATAAGAGATCTGTCAAGTAAAGTAAAATTAAGGTAATGTTAGGAAGAAGAGGATCAGAATCCTGAGCCTGCATCCAGGAACAAAATCTTTTCCATTTTCCTACATAAGATTTTCTAGTGCTAGGACGTCTGGCTTCTAAAATGACATCCATAACCTGCTTGGGTAGGAAAGAAGAAATCAAAGGCCCTGGATTAACCAGGCCGCCAGGCTGAGAGTTCTGACATGAGAGTGTAGAACCTGACTCTGATGTTGGGACAGAAGGTTCGGAGACTGAGGTAAAACCCAAGGGGGCTCCAGACATAGGTTTTTTAGAGTTGGATACCAAAACTGCCGAGGCCAATTTGGAGCCAGCAAGATCATCACCTTGGGCTTTTCCTGTTTTATCTTCAATAAGACCCGTGGAAGAAGAGGAAGAGGCGGAAAGGCATATCCCGAGAGGTTCCTCCAACTGAATGACAGGGCATCCACTTTCCAAGCTTCTCTGTGGAAAGACCTGGTGCAAAAATTCTGTAGTTGACGATTGAGATGGGATGCAAAGAGGTCTATGTGAGGACATCCCCAGACTGCTGTTATCATCCTAAATATTTTGGTGTCCAGCATCCACTCGTGTGGATCCGAAAGGTTTCTGCTCAGACTGTCTGCCAGGAAGTTTTGTTTCCCTGGTAGAAACTGAGCTTGAAGATCCAGATTGCAAGCTAGAGCTGTGTTCCATAGATCCATGGCTAGTCTGCAAAGGGGGTAGGAATGAGATCCCCTTTGCTTGTTTATGTACCACATAACTGTGGTGTTGTCTTGTCTGCATTAGTAGTTGTCCTGGTTGTAAAAGATTCCTGAAGGCCAATAGAGCTTTCTGAACGGCTAACATTTCCTTTAAATTGATATGCATGTGCTTCTAATCCTTTGTCCAAAGGCCCTGCAGACAGTTGCCCTGAAAATGGGCTCCCCAAGCATAATCCGAGGCGTCCGTGGTTAGAATCTGAGTGGCAGGAGGCAGACAGAAGGGTTTCCCTTTGTTTAGAGCACATGCCCTGGACCACCAAAGAAATTCCTTTTGAAGGCAAGGAAGGACGGAGATCAGCATGTCTAAACTGTGGCAATGCTGAGACCATACACTTTTTAGGTACCACTGTATTTCCCTCATGTGTAGTCTTGCATATGGTACGAGAAGGATGCAGGAGGCCATGTAACCCAAAGCCTGCAGGAATTTCCTTGCAGATAGTCGAGTTAAAGTTGCCAAGGTTTTGAAAGTTGAAGCCAGCTGTAATTGTTTTTCGGATGTCAGAAATGCCATCTGGGTTGTGGTGTTTAGAAGAGCACCCAGAAAAGTTATCTGTTGTGATGGTGTCAAATTTGACTTTATGTTTACAGAGAATCCGAACTTGGAGGTTCTGTACAAATTCTAGATGCTGGAGTAAGACATCCTTGCTGTCTGCCTGAATTAGACAATCGTCCAGATAAGGGTAAATTTGAATTCTCTTGTGTCTGCAGTAAGCTACTACTGGAGCCAGGCATTTGGTGAAGACCCTGGGCGCAGTAGACAATCCAAAGGGCAGCGCAGAGAATTGAAAGTGCCTCGATCTGGCCTGATGGGAATGTGTAAATATGCCTCCTTTAAATCCAAAGTTACCATCCATGCATCTTTGGACAGCATTGGAAGTAGCTGCTGTAGAGTAAGCATCTTGAATTTTGGAATCTCTAGAAAGGTGTTTAAGACAGACAGATCCAGAATGGGTCTCCATGAGTTTTGCTTCCTTGGGACTAGAAAGAGCCTCGAGTAAAAACCTTTTCCCATATCTGAAAGTGGAACAAGTTCTATGGCATTCATAGCCAAAAGAGTTTCCACCTGGTTTAAGGCCTCTGTCCATTGATGTTTTGGAAGGTCTGGCCATCCGCTTGGCCTTGGCAAGGTATGAAAATGGAATTTGTAACCTCTTAAAACCACATCCAAAACCCACTTGTCTTGGGTTATTTGAGTCCAATTTTGATAAAAAAGAGGGAGTTTTCCTCCGAGAGGGGCTTCCAGGCAAGAAGTTCCTGTAGCCCAACAGAGGGAGCCATTGAGTTTGTTTCCTTTGTGTTTGTGACCTGTCCTCTCCTCCCCTAGGGGCGAAAGCAGTCCACTGTCTTGGTCTATAAGAAGCTTGTGCTTGAGGCCTTCCTCTGGAGCGTCTATATCTACCCCTCTGAGGCCTGTCTGAAGTGGGAAAGGACCAATTATTTGAAGGCCAATTCCTGCTAAATCTAGGTGGCTGTATTTGTAAGGAATCTTTAACTGTTTGCATGGATTTCGCCTTATCCTCCATCTTTTTAATCACCTCTTCAGCTTTTGATCCAAACAAAACATTATGCTGAACAGGAGCATCCAATAATTTAGCCTTTACTTGTTCAGGCAAATTTTGTTCCTTTAGCCACGCATGCCTTCTAATGACTGTGCCGGAGGCCGCAGCCCTACAAGAAGCCTCCAAGGCATCAAATCCACAGTGTAAACCATGCTTCCCAACTTGTTCAGTGGCATGCAATAAGTCATGTAATTCCTTATCATCTGCCCAGGCAAAAATGGAAGTAAGCTTTTGTTTTAAAACAGACAAGAGATTGCTGGTATTTCAGCATATGAAACTGACAGTTTAAAGCCCTAATGAACAAAGTAGCAGAAGTGTACACCTTTTTGCCCCATCTTTCTAAGGATCGAGAATCCTTTTCAGTAGGAATGGGATTTTTGGCAGAAGCGGCCTTAACTCCCTTAGGACCCTGAGAAATGGTTTCAGGGTCAGCAGAAGGGTTCTTGTATAAAAACTGGTGGGAATCAGGAACCCTGCAATATCTATCAGGCTTAACAGGAGCAGGAGGAAGAGAGTCAGGGGTTAAGTTAGCCTCCGAAAAGGCATCATCCACAGTATCTAAAACAGGAGGAATAGCCAGGGGTCTATGTTGGGGAAGAAGAAGAAAATCCCTCAGTCTTTTCTTAGATTCAGAATACTCCTGTCCTTCCCAGTGGAAATGTTGCCTCATTTCATGCAAAGTTTCCCCAAAAGAGAAATCCTCAGGGGGAGAAGATGAAGGAATGGATTCCTCAGCATCAGAATCCTCATAAGGAGGGAAAGAATATTCCTGGTCAGAAGAAGAAGAAAAGTACAGTTTTGTACCTACCATAAATGTAGATGTCCGAGAGGTATGCATCTGCAGTCCTAACAAATGGGTTGTCCTGCCTCAGGCAGCCCTTCGGTCGGCCGGATTCCAAAGTCTGGGTCTGGCCTCGGCTGATGTCGCACTTCACCCGACGTCATAACTGCTGTCAATTGGGTATAAAGGCATCAGCCTACGCCATTTTCCTCAGTGTTTCTTGCCCCAGATGCCAGGTGCCCTCTAGGAAGGCTAAATTTGGATAAATGCAAATGATTCCAAACAGTAGAAAGCAAAATAGAAATAAACAGGTATATACATATATACAAACAAATACACCATAATAGATTCCCCCAGCTAGCTACTAGATGGGCAAATACCCTAGGAGTACCACAGAGGGGAAGGAGGGAGGGTAATCCTGACTGCAGATGCATACCTCTCGGACATCTACATTTATGGTAGGTACAAAACTGTACTATGTCCTTCAAGGATGCATCTGCAGTCCTAACAAATGGGTAGAATACCATAGCCAAACTGGGGGAGGAGGTACTAAGAAGATTATGGTGTAGTTAAGATCCCTTGCAAAACAGCAGTGGCAAAACCTGCTTGGGATCTGGAGTATAAAGGTAGATTATAATGCTTGGCAAATGTATGCACGGAGCTCCAAGTAGCAGCCTCTAAAATGTCTTTGGTAGCCACTCCTCGTAAAAAAGCTGTTGTAGTGGCTGTAGCCCTTGTGGAGTGAGGTCTGATGTTTTCTTGAGTTGCCTTCCCATGAAAAGAGTAAAAAAATCTAATGCAATTTCCTATCCACTTTGAGATTGTCTGTTTTGAAATTGCTTTTCCTTCCATTCCTGTTGCATATGCTACCAGAAGCTGGTCAGTTTTTCTATTGTTCTTGGTTCTGTCCAGGTAGTAGCGCAATTGCCTATGCACATCCAAGGTATGTAGTAGTCTTTCCCCCCTGTTCTGTGGGTTGGGGAAGAATGTTGGTAGATGGATTGCTTGGTTTAATGATACCCTGGAGACCACCTTTGGCATAAAAGTAGGATTAGTTCTCATGGACACTCTATCCTGATGGAAGATAAGGAAGGGCTGTACTGCCATTAATGCCTGTAATTCAGAAACCCTTCTTGCTGAAGTGATTGCAAGCAGGAAAGCAGTTTTCCAAGATAAGTACTGTAATTCTGCTGTTGCTGCTGGTTCAAAAGGGGGTAGTGTCAATTTTTCTAACATAAAGTTCAGGTCCCATGTAGGCAATGGTGGCTTCCTTGGTGGCTTTACATTTTTAATTCCTCTTAGAAACTGCCTGAGTAGAGGATGAGAAAAGACTGGAGGATCCATGTTGTATTCTGCTGAAATTGCTGATGCGTGGATCTTAATGGAGGAGTAAGACAGGCCATTGTGGAAAAGCTCTGCTAAATATTCCAGGATGTTAGCTATGTTTGCCAATGATACATTTTCTCCTTTTGCTGCACTCCAAATGAGGTATCTTTTCCATTTTGCTGAGTAAGTCTTCCTTGTTGAGGGTCTGCGAGCCTCCAAGATAATGTCTTTAACCCTTTGAGATAAATCTGGGTTATTTTGTGTTATGTAATGTTCCAAGCAGCTAGCTGCAGTGTTTTCAAGTTTGGATGCAGGATTTTGAAGTTGTTCTGTGTTAGCAGTAAAGGAACTAGGGGTAGAGGCCATGCGTGTTCCCGAGCCATACTCCTCAGTAGCGGGTACCAATGCTGCCTCGGCCAGTCTGGAGCTATCAGGATGATCCTTGGGTGATCTTCTTTGATCTTCAGTAGCACTTTGTGCATCAAAGGAAGAGGTGGGAATGCATATGCGGTCAGGTTTTCCCAACTGAAGGATAGGGAGTCCACCTTCCAAGCAAGTGGGTGGTATGTCCTTGTGCAGAATTTTTTCAATTGGTGGTTGTGAGGGGATGCGAACAGGTCTATTTCTGGTAGTACCCATTTCCTTGTAATGGATTTGAAGATGTCTGGATGCAGCATCCATTCGTGGGCATCTGTTAGTTCTGCTTAAGATGTCTGCTAGTATATTTTCTTTTCCTGGCACAAATATGGCTTGGAGCTGGATGTTGAGGTTCAGGGCCACATTCCAAAGGTCCATTGCCATCCGGCATAGAGGATATGAATGTGTGCCTCCTTGTTTGTTGATATACCACATAACTGTGGTGTTGTCCGTCCTTATCAGCAAATGACCCTGTTGAAGAAACTGTCTGAATGTCTGAATTGCCTGCTTTACTGCCAGCATCTCTTTTTGATTTATGTGTAGGTTCAGCTGGTCTTGTGTCCATAAGCCTTGTATGCACCTGTCCACCATGTGTGCCCCCCAACCGAGGTCTGAGGCGTCCGTGGTGATAGTCTGGCTTGGGTGAGGCCTGTGGAAGGGCAGTCCTTTGTTCAATTGACAGGCCTGAGCCCACCACTGGAATTCTTGTTTTAGGCATGGAATTATTGGAATTTGGGTTTCTAGGCTGTGCTTGTGCTGAGACCATAAATTCCTTAGGTACCATTGCAACTTCCTCATATGTAGTCTTCCATTTGGTATCAATATTATGCAGGATGCCATGTAACCCAGGGCTTGCAGGACTTTCCTTGCTGTAAGCTGGGTCTGCGTTGTCAATGCCATGAAATAGAGTGGTAGTTGCTTCTGCTTTTCTGCTGTGAGGAATGCCATTTGGTTTGATGTGTCCAGTTCTGCACCCAAGAAAGTTATCCTTTGGGATGGTGTCAGCCTTGACTTTTTTATGTTGACTGTGTATCCCAGGGCTTGCAATAGGTGAATAACCTTTCTCAAATCTTTTGTTAATTTGTTTTTGTTGTCCGCTTGTAACAGGCAGTCCAGGTATGGATAAATCTGAATTCCCTGAAGCCTGCAATGAGCAATTACTGATGTCAGGCATTTCGTGAATACTCTGGGCACAGTAGATAAGCCAAAAGGCAATGCTGAGAATTGATAATGCTCTGATCCTGCAAGAAATCTGAGGTATCTTCTGCAATTTGGTCGTATGGGGACGTGCAGGTATGCCTCCTTGAGATCTAGAGTTACCAGCCAAGACTCCTTGCCCAGCATGGGAAGAAGTTGCTGTAGTGTCAGCATCTTGAATTTTGGAACAATGAGATATGTGTTTAGAGCGGACAGGTCGAGAATAGGTCTCCATTGATTTTCCTTTCTTGGTACCAGGAAAAGTCTGGAATAAAATCCTTGTCCTTGTTCCATAGACGGTACCTTTTCTATAGCTCTCATCCTTAGTAAGTGGTCTATTTGCTGTAGAGCGTTTGTCTTTTGGTTTGGAGGTAGGTTTGGCATTCCTCTCTTCCTTGGCAGAGTATGGAAGTGAAACCTGTAACCTTTGTCTATTGTCTGTAAAATCCATTTGTCTCCTGTAATGTAATGCCAGTTTACTGAAAATAAGGCTAGCTTTCCGCCTAAGGGTGCTTCTAGTTGTTCCCTGGTAGGCGGTTTCAGAGCCAAGTCACTGTGAGATTGTCCTGTGGAAGTGGTAGTGGCTGGATCTGTGGCAGTACTTCTCTGGTTGTTAGGCTGCCACTGACGTCCCCTGTAGGCACCTCTGGATTGACCTCTGCCTCTTGGGCACCTATTTCTGCCTCTCTGTGCTCTGGTGGTGTCTGGAAAGGACCAATTCTTGGAAGGCCAGTTCCTACTAAACCTCGGAGGCTGGACCTGTAAGAAATCCTTGACTGTCTGGACAGATTTTGCCTTTTCTTCCACCTTCTTTAACACTTGCTGTGCAGGGGAGCCAAACAAACTGCGTTTTTCCATGGGAGCATCTAGGAGCTTTGACTTCACATGGTCTGGTAAGGTTTGCTCTTTCAACCATGCATGCCTTCTGATCACTGTACTAGTCATAGCTGATCTAAAGGAAGCCTCCAGTGCATCATAGCCACATTTTAAGGAATGATTACTGACCTGCTGAGTGTTGTGTACCAATTCCTGAAGGGACTTACGGTCTAAAGGTTCAGGAGAGGACAGTTTTTTAGTTAGCTGATCTAACAAAAATTCCTGATACTGAATCATGTGGAATTGACAGTTTAAGGCCCTAGCCGAAAGAGTAGCAGAAGTATAAACTTTTTTACCCCATCTCTCTAAAGCCCTAGATTCTCTTTCAGAGGGGAGGGGTTTTTTGGCAGAGGCAGCTGCTACAGCTTTGGGGCCCTGAGAAATAGTTTCAGGATCTGCAATAGGAGCCTTATACAAGTGGTAATGTGTGTCCGGAACCCTGTAGTATCTGTCGGGCTTAGCAGGGGCCGGGGGAAGAGAGTCAGGGGCAGTACAAGCATCATTAAATGCATCATCCACAACTGTAAGTACTGGAGGAATGGCTAAAGGCCTATGCTGTGGCAAATGCAAAAAGGTCCTAAGCCTTTTCCTAGAGTCTGAAAAATCCTGGCCCTGCCATTGAAATTGTTCTCTCATAGCATGCAATGTTTCCCCAAAAGAAAATTCCTCAGGAGGAGAGGCAGAAGGAATGGAGTCTTCTGCGTCAGAGTCCTCATATGGAGAATAAGGGCCTTCTGGAGGATTTGAGTTTTCTGAATCATCAGAGGAGTAATCTGTAGAAACTGGCTCAGGGGGCTCTGCTCTAGGCCTCTTCTCTGGAGGGGGGGATGAGAGGCCCCGTCAGGGTGAGGCTGGGATCCCCTGATCAAAGAAATGAGATACTCTGCTAGACTGAGCATTGAGCTAGGCCTGTGTGAGGGTGTTTTAGCAGGCATGGTCTTTGAAGATTTAGCTGCTTTAGCCCTAGAAAAAGCCTTAATTGACATGGATGCAGGGGGCCTAGCAGCTCCACGTGCAGGAGTAGATATATCTAAAGGGATAGTATCTGATAAATCCTGAGAACCTGTAAGAGCAGGTGGAATTCCAGTAGCAGATTCAGCCATGCTGGATGAGGCCTCGGTAGTAGGAGGCATGCTTTCGGCCGAAGGAAGAACAGAGGACCCGGTTTCAGCCGAAACAGAGACACTCGCGGTTGGCTTAACCGCGGTTTCGGCCGAAACCGCGGACCGCGAGTGTCGGTCCTTTTCCTTACGCTTTTTTGCTAATTGTGAAGTCGGAGTCTCCGACGGCATGTTGTAAGCAAAAGCGGAGCCGAAAAACTCCTCTGCAAACTCCGACCGACGTCTAAGTTCCGTCAGTTGAAGGAAGCACAGGCTAGACAAGCTGCTACGTCGTGGTCTGGGCCTAAGCAAGGTAGGCAGTAAAAGTGGAAATCTTTATGAGGTATTTGTTTCCCACAAGTTAAACAGTTATTCACTTTCTCTGACATCGGCTGAGGCAAGAAAGAGTCCCCAACGGGGTACTTAGCTTTTTAGAAGTCTTCAGTAGTAGCAATCTCTGGTTCTGACCGACCGGCACTTGCGAACAGCTTCTGCTTCGGGCGCCACGCGGCAAGAAAGACTGGGGAAAATGGCATCGGCTGATGCCTTTATACCCAATTGACAGCAGCTATGACGTCGGGTGAAGTGCGACATCAGCCGAGGCCAGACCCAGACTTTGGAATCCGGCCGACCGAAGGGCTGCCTGAGGCAGGACAACCCATTTGTTAGGACTGCAGATGCATCCTTGAAGGACATCTGAGGAAACAGAAGCTTGATCAGAGGAATCGTAATAAACATCCTGCCTTGGCCTTTTATCTGGAGGGGGATGTGAACCCCTAATCATAGTAAGTAAATCCTCCGCCATCTTGAGTAACTGTTTCTGTGACTTGGGAGCCGGTTCAGAAGAGGCCTGTGTTACAGTCTTTGATTTAGAAGGAATCCTTGCCTTTGTCTTTGGCTTTGCCTTTATTAGAAGCTGAGTAGGCCTGAAAACCCCTTCGGAAGCCGGTACCTGCACAGAGGCTCCGGACCCATCCGAAGGAGCATTGTCCGAAGGTCCTGCAATAGAAATATTTAAAGGCCTGGTTGGCTCCTCATGAGATTCCGTTTCGGCCATCAGTTCTGAAATGGCCAACGACAGGGGCTGCAAAAGCGTCTCACTGACGACGGCCGAACCTGAAGCTGGCTCCGCTTGTGCGCCATCATCAGATTTGGACCTCGGAGGCCTGTCTTTATCCTTGCGACGTTTGTGAACTCCGGTAGCCGGAATCGTATCAGACGACATTTTGTAGTTAAAGCACCTACCGAAGTAATGAAAAGCAAAATCGTACCTTCGCTTAATTGCACGTTGATTGAATCTAGCACAAAACCGACAACTAGCTATGTCGTGGTCAGGGCCTAAGCAAGGAATACAGTAAGAATGAAAATCCTTATGAGTTATTTGCTTCCCACATGAAATACAATTATTAACTTTTTCTGACATCGGAGTGGAGCAAGAAAAAAGTTTCCCCAACGGGGTACTTAGCTTTGAGTGGAGAAGAAAATCTTCGGACTGAAGTTTATCAGAAAAAATAGTCAGGAGTCAGCTGACCGGCACTTGCGAACTGCGATTACCGCACGGCAAGAAAGACTGGAGAAGATGGCGTCGGCTGTCAGCTTTGTACTCCTGGCGCTCTGACATCAGGGAGCATGGTTGAACTGCCGACGCCGGACCCAGACTTTGGGATTCTGGCCGACCGAGGGCTGCCTGCCAGCAGGGGAGAACCCTACAGTCATGACTGTAACAGTGAAACACGATGAACATCAGGGTTTTTTGCAGTGGAAGCCTTGACCCCTTTGGGACACAGATATAGTTTCTGGGCCAGCAGCAGGGTTTTTTTTATAGAAATTTAAGAGAGTCTGGAACCCTGTAGTACCTGTCTGGCTTAACGGGTGCAGGGGGTATAGAGTCTGGAGACAGGCCGGACTCTGAAAGATCATCTACAATGTCCAGAACAGGAGGAATAGCACGGGGCCTGTGCTAAGGAAGTAAATGAAAATCTCGGAGCCTTTTCTTGGATTCAGAATAATCCTGGCTCTCCCAATGAAAGTGCTCCCTCATAGTATGCAAGGTTTCCCCAAAAGAGTAATCCTCAGGAGGAGAAGCTGAAGGAATAGATTCTTCAGCATCAGAATCCTTATAGGGAGAAAGAGAGTATTCCTGATCAGAGGAGGAATCACAGGAAATGGAAACCTGATCTGAAGATTCATATTCTGTCTCTTGCCTAGGCCTATCAGGAGGGGGATGGGAACACCCGATCAAAGTAATAAGGTCTTCGGCCATTTTGAGCATCTGTTTTTTAGGCATGGAAGTCTGTCCTGGAGAATGCTATGCTTGTTTCTTTGTCTTTAGAGCTGCTTTAGTCTTTGGCTTTGAAGCTGAAGATGGCTTTACATATAACTGTGTCGGGTCTGAATACACCCTCAGAAGCCGATGCCTGCACAGCGGCTCCAGACACATCTGAGGGAATAGTTTCCGAGGATCCAATACCTTGAGTTTCCAGAGGCCCAGTCGGCTCCATATGGGAGTGGAAGCGGCCTGTGGCTCTGAGGTAGCGGGTGTCAGGGGCTGCGAAAGCGCCTCATTGAGAACCGGCGAACCGACGACTAGCTTAGAGGAAGCCTCATCGTCGGTTCTGGACCTTGGATGCCTGTCCTTGTCTTTATCCTTGCGTTTTTTTTATAGACTCCGGTCGTCGGCTGTTCCGCCGGCATTGTATAATTGAATCTGCGGCCAAAGTAATGAAAGGCAAAATCGTACCAGCGCTTAATAGTGCGTTGGTTAAATCTAGCACAAAACCGACAACTAGCAACGTAGTTGGTCAGGGCCTAGGCAAGGAATACAGTAAGAGTGAAAATCCTTAAGGTATTTTCTTCCCACAAGAAATACAATTGTTAACTTTTTCTGACATCAGTCTGGAGCAAGAAAAAAAAGTTTCCCCAACGAGGATCTTAGCTTTAATTAAGACTTCGGATCTGAAATTCGAATTCGAAAATCTCAGGAGTTGGCCGACCGGCACTTGCGAACTGCTTTTGCTTCGGGTACCGCGCGGCAAGAAAGACGGAGGCTGCATCTTGTATACCCTGGCGCACTGACGTCTGGGAGGAGGCGACAGCAGCCGACGCTGGACCAGGACTTTGGAATTCGGGCTGACTGCGGGTTGCCTGCCAGCAGGATAACCCAAGTGTAATGACTGCAACAGTGAAACACGAACATCCGTAGATCCAAAGAAAACCCTGTCCCTGGAGACCTTATCAACTTTGTAATGAGTGATAAAAGTATGAGGTTTAGACCAAGTAGCTGTAGCACAAATGTTATCAATGGACAATTTGGCTTGGAACATAGAAGATGCAGAAACTGCTCTGGTTGAGTGAGCTTTAAGCTTTATGTTGTAAAGGCATATTAAAAGCTGAATAAACAAAGTTGCTACAATCAGAGAGCCATTTAGAAAGCTTTGTTTTAGCCACTAGTCTACCTTTTCTGGCTTCAGAGAATGAAGCAAACAGCTGGTCTGATTTCGTGATATCTTTTATTCGATCCAAATAAAATCTGAGCCTTCTGTGAACATCAAGTTTGTGCAGCACATACTCCAATTTATTGGAATGATTAGGGAAGAAAACTGGTAACTCAGTGACTTGGTTGATAATAGATTCTGAACAAACTTAGGTATTTGTCCCAAGAGATACTGCCAGCATGGAAAATCAAATAAGGAGGGCTGACAGATAAAGCTTGAAGTTCTGACACTCTGCGGGCATAAGTAACAGCTACCAGAAATGTGGTTTTCCACGACAAATATTTGAGATAAGATGATGCTGGTTCAAATGGGGGGGGGGGGGGGGATTATACGAGCGCGCATAAAATTTAGACTCCAAGGAGAATAAGGAGTTTTCAATGGCGGTCTCGTATGAAATGCTCCCTTGAGAAAGGCCTTGGATAACCTGTGGGACATTATGTTTAGCTTGTCAGTTCAGAGATTAAAGTTAGATATAGCAGCCAACTGAACCTGAACTGTTGCGGCTGCCGCTCCTTTATTTAAAATCATATGGTCAAGAATTCTAGCATGGATGTCAAGGGGGCTTAAGGATCAATGTTCTGCTTAGAAGCCCATATGGAAAATCTCTTCCACTTACTAAAGATATAAATCTTCTAGTGGACGGCTTATGAGAAGACAAAAGGATCTGTTTTGTCTCATTGGAAAAATTATGAAGCCTGGCTATGAGGGGAACTGGAGCAGCCAAGCTGTCCGCTTCAGTGACTGCAAGGAAGGATGGAGGTCCCTCGATGGATGTGTCAGAAGGTCCGGAACTGGGTCCAGATTCCATGGATCCTCCAACAGATGATGATGAAGAAATGGAAACCAAATCTGCCGAAGCCAAGGAGGGGCTATAAGAATGATGGTCCTTCCCAGAGATTTTGCTTTCTGTAGAAGTCTGGGTATCAACGGGATGGGTGGAAATGCATAGAGGAGACCCGGGGGCCAATCATGTACGGAGTGCGTCTCTTGGGGCTTCTCCCGGAGGAGGAATCAGGGCAAAGTAGCTTCAGCATTTCGTGTTGATGTGGCTGGCAAAAGGGTTGCAGCAAGGCTGGCCCCATTTGCGGAAAATCCCATCCGCAATCTCTTTCTTGAGGGACCACTCCTGCAGCAACAAGATTGCTCTGCTCAGTTTGTCTGCTATCATGTTGGATCTCCCCAGGATGTGCGTTGCCAACAGAAAAAGCTAGGAGGAAAAGTACAGTTTTGTACCTACCATAAATGTAGATGTTCGAGGATCCACATTGCTGCAGTCATAACCTGTGGGTAGTCCGCTGTCCTCGGTCGGCCCAAATACCAAAGTGTTAGGCTGGCGTCGGTCATGGTCGCTCAGATCTGACGTCAGTACGCCGTGGTAGTAACATCAAGGATATTTGTCAAATAGTGCAGAATAATTGGAATATATTAACAAGTGACATGGGATTGAAGGATGTAGTGGGTGATCGTCCCATGTTTAACTATAGAAGGAACAAGAATTTAAAAGATTTATTATGTAAGGAAGTACATTTAGATCGGGGGTCTTCACCAAGCATGAGTATAGGTACACATCCTTGTGGCAATTGCAAGGCATGTATGTATATAAAGGGTGATACAGATTTTAAACATCCTGCTATGAGCAAAATATTTCATTTAAAGGGGAAAGCTACATGTAGGACACAGCATTTGGTTTACTTGGCTAACTGTGAACAATGTGCATGTTTCTACGTAGGTATGACAAATAACATGTTTAAAGTTAGGATTTTGCAGCATTTGAGTAACATCAGAAACTGTGATTTGAGCAACGCCCTATATAGACATATAAGTCAGCACCCCACACATACTTTTAAGTTTAGATGTATAGTTAATATTAGGGCTAATGATAGGGGGGGGCGACATTAAACATAGAACAGCTTTAGCAGAGTCCAAATGGATAGTGGATTTGATGGCTCATAGACCTCCGGGTCTTAATGATGTGTTACCAATCAAACCTGCACTACAGAATAGGCGGGTTTTTGTAAGCAGATGATTGGATGGTCTGTATTTTAAATATGAATGTTCTATTGTTACAAACTATGTCTGATGAAGGGTTATCCCGAAAGCGCTAACTTCTTGTTCAATAAACAGTGGTTTTTATTGGTTTTATCTTGGCAGTGTCCTGCTACTTCATTTTTTGGATTGACTTGGTTTTAGTACGTTGGGACTTCAGCATAACGTATTCATTTTTGTTCTTTGGTAAAGCGCATGACCGACGCCATATCCTCAGTCTTTCTTGCCCCAGATGTCAGAAGGCCTAAAAAAAGAAAGGCCATAGCCAAACATAGAAAAATGCCCAATCACCCATAAAGAAAAAATAATTACCCCAAAAGCAACACAGCAACTCCAAACTACAGAGGGGAAGGAGGGAGGGAAAATTGGACTGCAGCAATGTGGATCCTCGAACATCTACATTTATGGTAGGTACAAAACTGTACTATGTTCTTCGTCTCACATTGCTGCAGTCATAACCTGTGGGTAGAATCCCAAAGCAAAGGTAAGGGAGGTTGGCAAAATCAGAAAGCATTAGGAGCTGCTAACATGCCCTGTAAAACTGCAGTGGCAAACCCAGCCCTAGATTTGGAATAAAGAGGGAGATGGTAATGTTTAGAAAAAGTGTGCACTGAACTCCAAGTAGCTGCCTCCAAAATATCCTTAGTAGCTACTCCTTAAAAGGCAGTAGAAGTGGCAGTCGCCCTAGTGGAATGAGGTCTGATTCCAGCCGGAACATCCTTTCCGTGATGAGAATAACAAAAAGCAATACAATGGCCAATCCACTTAGAAATAGTTTGTTTTGAAACAGGTTTTTCTTGTGAACCCAAGGCAAAAGAAATGAATAACTGTTGAGACTGCCTGAACCCTTTAGTTCTGCTCAAATAATAACGTAACTGCCTGTGAATATCCAAAGAGTGCAAAATTTTTTCCCCTTTATTTTGGGGATCAGCATAAAAAGTACGCAAATGAATAGATTGGTTTAAGGCCACATTAGAAACAACTTTAGGCATAAAAGTAGGGTTAGTACGCAGGAATACCCTATCCTTATGAAATATCAGGAAGGGTTCAACTGCCATTAGAGCCTGTAATTCAGATACCCTTCTAGCAGACGTAATGGCCAACAAAAATCTTCCAAGACAAAAACTTCAACTCAGATGTAGCTGCAGGTTCAAAAGGAGGCAAAGTAAGCTTTTCCAACACAAAATTGAGATCCCAGGAAGGAGTAGGAGCTCTACGTGGGGGTCTTATGTTCTTTGCCCCTCTAAGAAATTGCTTAAACAAAGGGTGAGAGAATAATGGTGGGTCACAGTCATAGTGAGCAGAAATGGCTGCAGCATGAACTTTTACAGAGGAGAAAGACAAACCCTTGTCTAATAATTCTGTAAGATACTGAAGTGCAACACTCAAATTAGGCACTGAAACATCAAAGCTCTTTGTTCTGCTCCAAATAAAAAATCTCCTCCATTTATCAGCATAAACTTTCCTTGTACTAGGCAGTCTGGCTTCCAAAATGACATTCAAAACTTGTTGAGGAAGCTGCGACCCCCCAGGGTCTAGAACAGAATATGCCAGGCTGTCAGATGCAGGGACTGTACCCTGACATTGAGGAAGTGATTGCTTGCCTGGGACAAAAGGTGTGGAATTGATGGCAAAGGCCAAGGAGGCTCCCGTACTAAACTCCTCAGCAGAGGGTACCAGTGCTGACGTGGCCAATCTGGAGCTATTAGAATCATGCATGGCTTGTCCTGTCTGACCTTCAAGAGCACCTTGGGAAGGAGAGGCAGTGGAGGAAAGGCATAGACGTGAAGGTTGTTCCAACTGAAAGATAGAGCATCCACTTTCCAAGCTTTTGGGTGAAACATCTTTGTGCAAAATTTTGGCAGTTGGAAATTTAGTGGAGAAGCGAACAGATCTATGTCTGGAGTTCCCCAAGCCACTGTCAACTGTAGAAATACATGAGGATCCAATTTCCACTCGTGGGGATCCACCATCTGTCTGCTCAAAACATCTGCTAAGGAGTTCTGTGCTCCTGGCAGAAACCTTGCTTGAAGAGTGAGGTGCAAACTCAGAGCAGTCTCCCACAAAATCATAGCTTGTCTGCAAAGAGGGTACGAATGGGTTCCCCCTTGCTTGTTGATGTACCACATGACTGTTGTGTTGTCTGTTTGAATCAACACCTGTCCTGGTTGAAGTAGATCCTTGAAAGCCATCAGTGCAAATTGGACTGCTAACATCTCCTTCATGTTGATATGCAAATGCTGTAGTCTGGGAGGCCACGTGTCTTGAATCCATTTCCCATTGAAGTGTGCTCCCCAAGCCATGTCTGAGGCATCTGTCGTTAAGATCCGACTCGCCTCTGGTCGGGTCACAGAGAGTCCCTTGTTTAGGTGACATTCCTGAGCCCACCACAAAAATTCCTTTTGGATGCAAGGTATTATCTGAATGACAGTGTCCAAATCGTGGCAGTGTTGAGTCCATACACTTTTGAGATACCATTGTAGCTTCCTCATATGTAGTTTGGCATTGGGAAGTACCAGAATACAAGATGCCATGAACCCCAAGGCTTGAAGGACTGTCCTTGCAGTCAGCCTGGACAGTAGGGATAATTGCTGGAAGCAAAGGGGAAGATTTCTTTGTTTGTCCGGGGTCAGAAAAGCCATCTGAGAGGCTGTATTCAGTCTCACACCCAGAAAGCACATGTCCTGAGAGGGTACTAGACTGGACTTTGTTTCGTTCACAGAATACCCTAGACATCTTAACACTGCCATTACATACTGTAGATGCTGAAGTAACTTGACTTTGTCTTGAGCAAGAATCAGGCAATCGTCCAGATAAGGATAAATTTGTATTCCTCTTAGTCTTAAGAAGGCTATCACAGGAGCCAGGACCTTTGTGAACACCCTGGCAGTAGATAAGCCAAAGGGCAATGCAGAGAACTGATAATGAAAGTACCAGCCCGAAAGCAGGAACCTCCTGCAGCTGGGCCTGATAGGAATGTGAAGATAAGCCTCTTTGAGATCCAGAGTTACCATCCAGTGATCTTTGCCTAGCAGAGGCAGAAGTTGCTGCAAAGTTAACATCTTGAATTTTGGAATGTCTAGGTATGTGTTGAGAATAGACAAATCCAGAATTGGCCTCCAAGTGTTTCCTTTCTTTGGCACAAGGAACAGGCGAGAATAAAATCCTAGGCCTACTTCTGTCAGAGGGACCCCTGGATAGCCCCCATTTTTAAAAGTAAAGAAATCTGCTTGTGAGCCTCCAGCTTTTGCTGAGGAGGAACGTCTGGCATGCCTTTGAAAGGAGGCAAGGTGTGAAAATAAAACTTGTAGCCTCGATCTATAATGTCCAACACCCATTTGTCCTGGGTGACTAAAAGCCAATTTTGCTTGAAAAGTGCCAACTTTCCTCCTAGAGGAGCTGCCAGACAGGAGGGATCTGGCAGCTGGAGATGCAGGTCATTGGGTCTGTTTACGAAAAGGCTGACCCCTGCCCTCACCGGAAGATTGTGCAGGGGAACTCCACGTCCTAGGCCCGAAAGAACCCTGAGCATGAGCCCTGCCCCTACCACGTCTAGATCTGCCCCTAGACTGTAAATCAGAAGAAGGATAAGCCCATCCCTTTGCAGGCCAATTTCTGCTAAACTTAGGGGGCTGCACCTGTAAAAATTCCTTAACTGTCTGCATGGACTAAGCTTGGTCTTCCATTTTCTTCAAAACTGACTCCACAGGAGAACCAAACAGAACTTCAGATTGAAGGGGAGCATCCAAAATTCGAGCTTTAACATGCTCTGACAAATTCTGATCCTTAAGCCAGGCATGCCTACGAATAACTGAACCAGTGGCAGCCACCCTGGAAGAAGCCTGAAGAGCATCAAAGCCACACTGCAAAGAATGCTTACCTACCTGATCAGAGGCATGAACTAAATCCTGCAATTCCTTACACTCTATACCCTCAGCTAAAGCATCTACCTTAGATTTCAACTGACTTAAGAGAAAATTCTGGTACTTCAGCATATGAAACTGGCAATTTAAAGCCCTCATCGCTAGAGTGGAGGAGGTATACACTTTTACCCCACCTATCCAAAGCTCTAGAATCTTTATCCAGAGGAACTGGATTCTTTACAACAGAAGCCCTGACACCCTTAGGTCCCTGGCTAATAGTTTCGGGTCAGCTCTAGGACTCTTATACAAATATTTATGAGCCTCTGGCACTCTGTAATACCTGTCTGGCTTGACAGGGCAGGAGGTAAAGAATCAGGATTAAGGGAAGCCTCAGAAAAAACATCCTGAACAACATCCAAAACAGGGGGAATAGCCAAGGGCCTATGCTGTGGTAAAAACAAAAATTCCCTAAGCCTTTTCCGAGAATCTGAGAAATCCTGACCTTCCCACTTAAAATGCTCCCTCATGGAATGCAGGGTTTCAGAAAAGGAAAAATCCTCTGGAGGGGAAGCAGAAGGACAGGAATCCTCTGCATCCAAATCAGAGTAAGGAGGAAAATCCTGAATGTCCTCAGCTGACGACTCAGAGTAATCTGAGGAATGCTCCAATCCTTCCACCTCTGGCTCCACCCTAGGCCTCTTATCCGGAGGGGGCATAGAACCTCTGATTAAAGTAATCAAATCCTCTGCCATTTTCAGCATATGTTTTTTAGGAACAGAACCTGCAGAACTAGGGCTGACGCCTGTGCCAGAAAGACCAGGCCTGGCTTTAGAAGGTGCTTTAGTGACAGAAGTAGAAGGCCTAACAACCTTATGTAAAGAAGGGACTACAGAGACTTGAGAGGCCCCCTCGGCCTGACCTAACTCCTGAGAGGCCACTTCCTGTAAGATTAAAGGCTCCCCCTGAGATTCAGCTGAAACCTCGGCTGGATCCACAGATTCCACCGTAGTTTCCAAAGAACCGGCGTCCGCAACGGACGACTCATCCTGCTTGGACTTTAACGATTTTTCTTTTCGCTTCTTAGCGGTAGCGGGCGTTGTATCCGACGGCATGTTGTAGTTACACCGCTTACCGAAAACAAGTCTAGCACAATCTAACCTGCGTTTAATGGTGCGCTTATTAAATCTAGCGCAAAAGCGACACCCGACTATGTCGTGCTCAGGCCCCAAGCAAGGAATACAGAGAGAGTGGTAATCCCTATGAGGTATCCGTTTCCCACAAGAAATACAATTATTAACTTTTTCTGACATCCGGATTTAACTGAGGCAAGAAAAGACAAAAATATTCCCCAACGGGGTACTTAGCCCAACTTGGTCTTCGGTCTGAAACTCAGAATACGAAAATTTCAGGACGCCGAACGGCACTTGCAAACGCTGCTTCTGCATCGGACCATGCGGCAAGAAAGACTGAGGATATGGCGTCGGTCATGCGCTTCAGTACCACGGCGTACTGACGTCAGATCTGAGCGACCATGACCGACGCCAGCCTAACACTTTGGTATTCGGGCCGACCGAGGACAGCGGACTACCCACAGGTTATGACTGCAGCAATGTGAGACGAAGAACATCAGCCCACTGCCAAACTCTGAGGGCTTCTCAGCAAAAGGGGTAAGACTTGGTTCCCCCTTGCTTGTTCAAGTACCAGACTACTGACATATTTGTCTGTCTGAAGTGCAGTCATTCCTAGGGGAAGAGAGTCCTGGAAGTGCAACGCCAGAAGTACTGCTCTCATCTCCAGAACACTGATATGCAAATGTGACTCTTGATCCATTCATGTGCCTTGGGCAGGCATTCCCTGAAAATGTCCTCCCCCCCACTCTATCAGGTTAGCGTCCGTGGTCACAGTGGCTACTGGAGGGGGTAGTACAAAGGGGCGGCTTATGGTTACATGAAGAGACGTCAACCACCACTGGAGATCATTCTTGCAAGAGTTCATAATTAAAATCATGTGATTCATTGGAAGTTCCTGATAAGTCCACTGAGTGAACCACCACCATTGAAGAATTTGCATATGCATCCTTGCTAATGGTATAGCCAGGATCGCAGCAGCCATCAAATCCAATACTTTTAGAACTTCTGCGGCTGGTGCTCTGTCTTTCGATAACAATGTGCTGACATGCTGACGAAGAAGAAAGACTCTCTCAATTGGTAGCCTTAGAGTGGTGGTTGAAGTGTCTAACTCTGCCCCTATAAAAACGATATGCTGTGATGACAAGGCAAACTTTTCGAAGTTGATTGTAATGCCCAACTGATTGCAGTGTGTCAGTGTGTATTCCCTTGCCTGAATCAGTTGATGCCTGGTGGTGGCGGTAAGGAGCCAATCTAGGTACGGAAACACCTGGAATCCTAGATGTCTCAGGTGAGCCATGACCACTGCCATGTATTTGGTGAACACTCTGGGGGCTGTAGTAAGATCAAAGGGCAGGGCTCGAAATTGATAATGATTGGCATCCAGCCGGAAATGCAGATGATCTCTGGATGGCCTGGCCACTTTTCTTTTCTTTTTCCTTGAGATCTATCAAGCGCATCCAATTGTCTTTCCCTAGAAAGGGATGTATAGACTGTATCGTGACCATCCGGAAAGTACAGTTTTGTACCTACCATAAATGTAGATGTCCGAACTGGATAGCATCTGCAGTCATAACAACTGGGTTGTCCTGTCGTCAGGCAGCCCTTCAGTCGGCCGGATTCCAAAGTCCGGGTCCGGCTTCGGCTGATGTCGCACTTCACCCGACGTCATCTCTGTTGGTCTTCTGGTATAAAAGCATCAGCCGACACCATTTTCTT
The DNA here is from genome assembly GCF_019279795.1 of Protopterus annectens. Lineage (NCBI taxonomy): Eukaryota > Metazoa > Chordata > Ceratodontiformes > Protopteridae > Protopterus > Protopterus annectens. The sequence goes on along the minus strand of NC_056744.1, from coordinate 204,942,348 downwards.
CAGTGTTTCTTGCCCCAGATGCCAGAAGCCCTCTTGAAGGCTAAAAATTTTGGATAGATGCCAATGTTTCCAAAAAGATAGAGGTAAACACAAAAATAAGCATGTATGTACATAAATACAAACAAATACACCATGAAAGACTCCCCCCCCACTAGCTAGCTATTAAGTACCACAGAGGGGAAGGAGGGAGGGTAATCCTGACTGCAGATGCTATCCAGTTCGGACATCTACATTTATGGTAGGTACAAAACTGTACTATGTCCTTCATGGATGCATCTGCAGTCATAACAACTGGGTAGAATACCATAGCCAACTAGGGGAGGAGGATAAAAGTAGATTATGGTGTGTTTAGAATCCCTTGCAGTACAGCAGTGGCAAACCCTGCTCGGGATCTGGAATATAGAGGCAAATTATAATGCTTGGCAAATGTATGCACGGAGGTCCAAGTAGCCGCCTCAATAATGTCTTTGGTAGCCACTCCTCGTAAGAAGGCCGTGGTAGTGGCTGTTGCCCTTGTAGAATGAGGTCTTATGTTCTGTGGAATTGGTTTTCCATGGAAGGAGTAACAGAATCGTATGCAATTTCCTATCCATTTGGAGATTGTCTGTTTGGAAATAGCTTTTCCTTCCCTTCCTGTTGCATAGGCTACGAAAAGTTGGTCAGTCTTTCTGCTACTTTTTGTTCTGTCCAAGTAGTAGCGTAGCTGTCTATGTACATCCAAGGTATGCAGTATTCTTTCCCCTCTGTTTTGTGGGTTGGGAAAGAAGGTAGGTAGGTGGATTGCCTGGTTTAAAGACACTCTGGATACCACCTTAGGCATAAATGTAGGATTAGTCCTCATGGACACTCTATCTTGGTGGAAGATTAGGAAGGGTTGCACTGCCATTAAGGCCTGTAGTTCTGAAACCCTCCTTGCTGAAGTAATTGCCAGTAGGAAAGCAGTTTTCCATGACAGGTGTTGTAGGTCTGCTGTTGCTGCTGGTTCAAAGGGTGATAGTGTCAATTTTTCTAGCACAAAGTTTAAGTCCCAAGCTGGCAATGGTGGTTTCCTTGGAGGTTTTACATTCTTGATTCCTCTGAGGAACTGCCTGAGCAAAGGGTGTGAAAAACAGGTGGATCAAAGCTGTATTCTGCTGAAATAGCTGATGCATGAATCTTGATGGAGGAGTAGGACAGGCCTGAATGAAGAAGTTCGGCCAGATACTCCAGAATGTTAGGCATATCTATGTTTGACACATCTTTTCCTCTTTCAGAACTCCAAATGACAAACCTTTTCCATTTCCCAGCATAGTTCCTTCTTGTTGAAGGCCTGCGTGCTTCAAGAATAATGTCTTTAACTCTTTGTGAAAGTTCTGGATTAGCAGCTGCTATGTGATGTTCCATGCAGTCAGCTGCAACGTTTTTAGGTTTGGATGCATGGTGCTGTAGTTGTTCTGAGTTAGCATCAAAGGCATCAGGGGTATTGGCCACATATTGTTCCGAGACATGCTCCTCAGCAGTGGGTACCAGTGTTGTCTTGGCCAGTTTGGAGCTATCAGGATTATCCTTGGACGTTCTTCCTTGATTTTTAGTAGTACTTTGTGTATCAAGGGAAGAGGTGGGAATGCATATGCTGTTAGGCCTTTCCAGCTGAAGGAGAGCGAATCCACTTTCCATGCTAGTGGGTGGAATGTCCTTGTGCAGAATTTTTTGAGCTGGTGATTGAGAGGTGATGCGAATAGATCTATTTGAGGCATTCCCCATTTCTTTGAGATGGTCTTGAAGATGTCCGGGTGCAGCTGCCATTCGTGGGCATCCGATGAGGTCCTGCTTAATATATCTGCTAGTGCGTTTTCTTTTCCTGGTACAAATATTGCCTGTAACTGGATGTTGTAGCTGAGTGCCAGGGTCCACAGCTCCAAAGTCATTCTGCATAGGGGGTATGAATGAGTGCCTCCCTGTTTGTTGATGTACCACATGACTGTGGTGTTGTCTGTCCTTATCATCAACTGGCCCTCCTTGAGAAATGGTCTGAACTTTTGGATTGCCAGTTTTACTGCCAGCATTTCTTTTAGGTTGATGTGCAGGTGAAGTTGATCCTGTGTCCACAATCCTTATGCATGCATTTGTCCAGCATGTGGGCCCCCATCCTAGGTCTGAAGCGTCTGTTGTGATGGTCTGGCTTGCTTGACATCTGCGAAAGGGTAGGCCTGGGTTTGACTGGCATGCCTGAGCCCACCATAGGAACTCCTGTTTTAAGCATGGTATTAGTGGGATTTCTGTTTCTAGGCTGTGTCTGTGTTGGGACCATAAATTCTTTAGGTACCACTGTAGTTTTCTCATATGTAGTCTGGCAAATGGAACCAAGATTATGCATGATGCCATGAAACCCAAGGCCTGCAGTACCTTTCTTGCTGTTAACTTGTTCAGTTTTGTTAGTGCCAAGAAGTAAAGAGGAGTTCTTTTTGTTTTTCTGTAGTTAGGAATGCCATTTGTCTTACTGTGTCCAATTCCGCTCCCAAGAAAGTCCTTGTCTGGGATGGTATCAGTCTTGACTTTTGTAAATTGACTGTGTATCCCAGTGCTTGTAGCAAGTAAATGACCCTTTGTAAATCTGTTGTCAGCTTGCTTTTGTTGTCTCCTTGTAGCAGGCAGTCGTCCAGGTATGGATAAATTTGAATTCCCTGTAGTCTGCAATGGGCGATTACTGATGCCAGGCATTTTGTGAATACTCTGGGCAGTAGATAAGCCAAAGGGCAATGCTGAGAATTGATAGTGCTCTGATCCTGCAAGAAATCTGAGGTATCTTCTGCAGATTGGTCGAATGGGGACGTGCAGGTATGCCTCCTTGAGATCTAGAGTTACCAGCCAACACTCCTTGCCCAGCATGGGAAGAAGTTGCTGTAGGGTCAGCATTTTGAATTTTGGGACAATGATGTATGTATTTAAGGTGGACAGGTCGAGAATTGGTCTCCAACTTTTTTCCTTTCTTGGAACTAGGAATAGTCTGGAGTAGAACCCCTTTCCTTGCTCTGCTGTTGGCCCTTTTTCCACAGCTCTCATGTTTGCTAACTCCATTATCTGTTGTAGAGCCTCTGTTTTTTGATTTGGAGGTAGATTTGGCATTCCTCTTTTGACTGGTAAAGTGTGGAAGTGGAACCGGTAACCTTGATCTATGGTTTGTAAAATCCACTTGTCCTTTGTTATGTGGTGCCAGTTTTTTGAAAATAAGGTTAGCTTTCCGCCTAGAGGAGCTGCTATTTGTTCCCTGGTAGGCGGATTTAGGATTAAGTCACTGTGGTTGTGTTGATGTAGTGGCAGAGGTTGAGTCTGAGCCTCTGTTGTTACCTTGCCACTGTCGTCCTCTGTAGGCACCTCCTCTGGATTGGTTTCTGCCTCTGGAACGTCTATTCCTGCCCCTTTGAGATCTTGTGGAGTCAGGAAAGGACCAATTTTGGCAGGCCAGTTCCTGCTAAACCTTGGGGTTGAACCTGCAAAACATCTTTAACTGTTTGGACTGATTTTGCCTTTTCTTCCATTTTCTTCATAACCTGCTGGGCAGGTGTACCAAACAAACTTGTCTTATCCATAGGAGCATCTAGCAACTTAGATTTAACATGATCCGGTAGAGCTTGCTCCTTTAGCCATGCATGCCTTCTAATTACTGTGCCAGTCATGGCTGATCTAAATGAAGCCTCCAGTGCATCATAGCCACATTTTAAAGAATGGTTACTAACCTGCTGTATGTTATTTACCATTTCTAATACACATTTCTTATCAAGAGGTTCGTCAGTGGTTAGCTTTTTAGTTAACTGATCAAGCATAAACTCTTGGTATTGTATCATGTGAAACTGACAATTTAAAGCTCTAGCTGAGAGAGTGGCTGAAGTGTAAACCTTTTTACCCCATCTGTCTAATGACCTTGCTTCCCTTTCAGAAGGAATAGGGTTTTAGCTATGGTCGGCTACTGCCTTGGGACCCTGGGATATAGTTTCGGGGTCTGCAAGAGGGGCCTTGTAAAGGTGGTGATGAGTATCTGGCACCCTGTAAAATCTGTCTGGTTTGGCAGGGGCTGGGGGTAAAGAATCTGGAGCGGAGCAGACATCATTGAAAGCATCATCCACCACAGAGAGAACAGGAGGTATAGCTAAGGGCCTGTGCTATGGAAGGTGCAAAAAGGTCCTAAGTCTTTTGCTGGAGTCTGAAAAATCCTGTTGCTGCCATTGGAACTGCTCTCGCATGGCATGTAAGGTTTCCCCAAAGGAGAATTCTTCTGGTGGGGAAGCAGCTGGAATGGATTCTTCAGCATCAGAATCTTCAAAATTGGAGAAAGGAGCCTCTGGCTGGTCAGTTAAGTCTGATTCATCAGCAGAATCATCAGAGGACACTGGCTCAGGGGGCTCTGCCCTAGGTCTCTTCTCTGGGGGCTGAGAGGCCCTGTCTGGGTGAGATTGAGATCCTCTAATTAATGAAATTAAATCTTCTGCCAAAGTAAGCATTTGAGAACTAGAAGAGGGCCTGGTTGAGGGGGGTTTAACAGGTACTGTTTTAGTAGTCTTGGCTGCTTTAGCCCTGGCAAAGGCCTTAATGGACATGGCTGCTGGAGGCCTAGCAGCACCACGTGCTGGGGTAGAGACATCCAAGGGAATGGTGTCTGATAAAGTCAGTGGCAACCACCGTAGTGGATAAAATTTCTGAGGCCGATTCAAGAGTGGTAGCAGGGGCCTCAGCTGTAGAGATAGATTCAGCTGCATTTTGATCAGTTTTCTCGGTTTCGGCCGAAACCGAGACACTCGCGGTTTGCTTAACCATGGTTTCGGCCGAAACCGCGGACCGCGAGTGTCGGTCTTTTTCTTTGCGTTTTTTGGCAGAATTAGTAGTCGGAGGATCCGACAGCATAATGTACGCAAAATCAGAACCGAAAAACTGTTCTGCAAACTCCGACCGACGCCTAAGCGTTCGTCGGTTGAAAGAAGCACAGGCCGAACAGGCTGCTACGTCGTGGGCTGGGCCTAAACAAGGCAGGCAGTAAGAGTGGAAATCTTTATGAGGTATTTGTTTCCCACAGGTTAAACAATTATTAACTTTTTCTGACATCGGCTGAGGCAAGAAAGAGTCCCCAACGGGGTACTTAGCTTTAGAAGTCTTCGAAGTAGTATTCGGTAGAAGTAATCTCTGGATCCGACCGACCGGCACTTGCGAACAGCTTCTGCTTGGCCACGCGGCAAGAAAGACTGAAGAAAATGGCGTCGGCTGATGCTTTTATACCCGAAGACCAACAGAGATGACGTCGGGTGAAGTGCGACATCAGCCGAAGCCGGACCCGGACTTTGGATTCCGGCCGACTGAAGGGCTGCCTGACGACAGGACAACCCAGTTGTTATGACTGCAGATGCATCCATGAAGGACATCTTCTCTTTCCTCACAAACTGGTTGAGTCTGCTGAGGCAATGGGTCTCCAGTCCCCTGTTTTCTTTGGAACCAAAAAGAACGTTGAGTAAGTTCCGAATCCTGTTTGGTCTGCTGGGACTGGCTGGAGGACTCTTTCTAGCAACTTGTGGACCTCTATAGTTGCTTGTTACCTGTAACTGGACGGAACATCCAGGATTCTCCTTGTGGGCGGGGGTTGGGGAGGTGGTGAAAGGTATGAAGTACCCTCTGGAAATAATACTTTGTACCCAGCTGTCTTGTGTTATTTCTTGCAAGGCATCTGGATACAAAGATAAGTGACCCCGACTGCCTCCAGAGCAGGACAGTCAGACCTCTTTCAGGAGCACTGGTAGGATTGGCCAGAGATGTAATCTCCATCACCCTGATGTTGCGGACCCCCTCTGCCGCGAGGGCGGTGTCTTCCATTATTACCCCCTCCTCTGCCCCAAGAGGGGGGTTTCACCACGTGTGTCCTGAAAGGCTCCTTGGGCTTTCCCTAACCACATCTTTACTCCCCTTTGGCCTTTGGGGCAAGGCTGAGAAGGGGTGGAAAAACAGACTCCGATGGCAGACAGTCTTTCCCTCCTGTTCACACCTGGTCAAGGTTTCCTTCACGTTTGGCCCCAAAAAGAAATGAGCCATCAAAAGGGGTGTTTATGAATGATCACTTAAAGGGCTCCGTGAAGAAATACAAGCGCATCCAGGAATGTCTTCTGAGAGCAATTCCTGTACCTGCTGCCCTACTCGGTCCATCAGCTGCATATATGAGGCGCATGGATGAGTTGACGATAGAATTTAGGGTAGCAAGCTGGGCGGCAACTTTGCCAGAGACCCCTGCAGCTACAGTACCCTGAAGAGCATCTCCCAACTCCTTAAGGAGATCTCTTTGCAACCTAGTGAAATGGGTCAAATAGTTCAGTGAACGAAAGGTAAAGGTCACTGAACTAAACATACATTTCCCATATCTATCCATGATCCTAGACTCTCTATTAGGAGGATGAATAGATGAGGAAGTCTAAGACATTTACTTTTTGGTGGCAGCCGCCACCACCATGGCATCAACAGGGACTCCTATGGACAAAAAAGTTTTATCTGTTGGAGCAGATATAAACTTATTAGGCCTCCTAGGAACAGGCTCTGGTGACTCCCACACCCTCTGAGAGACCAACTGCATGGCTCATCAAAGGGCGAGACACCCAAGAGGTGGATGGTTGAGACCCGAAAGCCTTGAGAAGTGACTTGTCCTCGTTAGGGCTTTTGGACTGCCAATCACCCCTCTGCCTAAGGAGATATCCTCAGAGGGGGACCCTTCTGACTCATCCAAATCAGTGTCAGATATTAAAGACTCCTGTGTGTCCAAATGTCTCCTCTTGCACAATCTCTTCCTGGGGACCTCCTCAGTGTGAGCCTCTGGGGAGGTCTCAGAACAGCAGGGTGCACCCTGTGCAGCTACCTAAAGCTCTGGGTCTCTACGCCTTGCCTGGATGATGGAAGCAGAAGCAGACAGGCGCTCTGGGGGATGACGAAGCAAGGTCTGATGTCAAGGATGTCTTGGGGACCAAGGCTCTCCTCATGGATTTGAAGGCACTAGCTCCAATGTGAAGGAGTCGACGAACCAGAAGGAACCACCAACCCCTCCCGCACTGAGGTCATGGGTTCCCAGCTGGAGGTAGGAGCCGAGCTCATCCGAGCCGAAGTCCCAAGAGGAAGAGTTGACAGACAAGCAGGTCCGACTATTCTCCCTGGACCCGACTGGAGAGTGTCGGCTCCTAGAGTCACCGGTTGGTGCCGAGGATGCCAGAGTAGATGGAGCAGAGGACACTGGAGCAGGTCTCTGCTCCAAAGGCTCCACGATCAACAGGTCAGATCCCTCTGGCTCCGAAGGTCCGGTACGGCTCGGAGGAGTAGTCGTCTAGTCAGGGGTAGTGGTCTTTGTCTCCGAATCCGTTGGGGTCAGAGCAGACAACAATTTAGCAAGACCTGGTGCCTGTAAAAGCTTCTGCACCAATCAATCCATATCCAAATCAGACAGGCTGACAGAAGACATAGAAGAATGCACAGAAGGTGCCAACTGAAGTAGTGGAGATAGAGGCCTCTCTGATACCGGCTCCAGAGCTGTGGGCCAGCTCCGAGATCTGTGCAGCCGATGTCACAGGATCCTCCAACTTTTTGGATGTTTTTGACTGTTTGGAGTCCTTAGAGTCCCCTGAAGATTTAGAGGACTTACTGGCCACATCCTGGTCACTCAACGCTTCATGAACTGGATGCTTTAACAAGCCTCTGTCTACTAATTTCCTTTTCCTCTCTAGTAACACTCTCGAGGAAAAAGATTGACAAATACTGCAATACTCCTGTAAATGGACAGCTCCTAAGCAGTAAACGCAAGTTACATGGCTATCAGTAACAGATATTTTATGCCCGCAGTCTAGACACTTTTTAAACCCAGACTTTGGGTGTTTACTGGATAATGGCTGATGACAAGGACAATCAAAATACCTTAGGCTTAAACACACAACACACACAAAAAGCCTAAGAAAAATGCACCCAACGGAAAATGCTATTGAAAAACCACACCTAGGCTCTAAAAGCAAACCACACAGGGAAGCCTAGAAAAAAGACTCACCAAATATAAACAGTACTAGGCTCTAAACTGCACACAGGAAAAAACAAACCTGACAGTAAAGAGAGACTATTAATCTATGGTCCAAATACAAAAGGCCAACACTAGGCTATATATCTATATACATATATATCTATATACATATATATCTATATACATATATATCTATATATCTATATCTATATCTACCTATAGATATATATATATATATATATATATATATATATATATATATATATATATATATATATATATATATGAAATATGCAGATAAATCTGAACTAGGCCAAAAACACACAAAGCAGATTAAACTACACTAAATCATCACACACAGGAAAGGGGGGCTTTTAAGAAGCTATACAAGACTATACTAACAACCATTAGGAAGAAATATAGTAATTTTCAAGAAATAACATGCAGAAAATACGTTTTGAAGAAAATACTGGCCCAAGCTTGCACTGGGAACCTCTGATCAGATGCTGCAGCAAACTAGATCTGAGGTAATTCACAAAACATCATGGGATAAGGGGCTTGGCCTCGAGCTACTGGAAGACCTCGAGCTTTGCATATGGCCGTACCGGAGCAGATAGATCGGCTCCGAACCCATCAGTAAAGAATGAATGATGAGATTGAACAACTTCACATCTGTCCTTTTCATTAAGAAGTAGGTAAGAGTTAATTGCTACATAATAATCTGCTGCTACCTTGAAAAAAAAGAATAGCTGTCATTAAGTGATTACTTATAGAAAGCAAGGGATGCCAAACTTCCTTGCTACAACTAATAGAAAATGACAAGACTGAAAGAAAACAACTGCCTGACTTGTGATTAGCACTGGACAAATAACTTCTTCTTCTTCTTTCGGCTTTTTCCCGGTTAGGGGTCGCCACAGCGGATCACCTTGTCCGCACATTGAATGGCAGTGGAGTTTTACGGTGTCGAGTTGCCAGCCCGGCGCCCAACCTTCCACAGAAGGCACACTCACACGCACACCTAGGGCCAATTTAGAGTGTCCAATCCACCTGCAGCATGTCTTTGGGATGTGGGAGGAAACCGGAGCACCCGGAGGAAACCCACGCGACCACAGGGAGGACATGCAGACTCCGCACAGAAGGCACCCCAGCTGAGGATCGAACCGGAGAACCTCTTGCTGTGAGGCAGCAATGCTAACCACTGCACCACCGTGGCCGCCCAGCACTGGACAAATAACCATTCTTTTAAAAAGAAACCAGTTCTTTTAAAACGAAACCAATCAAGCTGCAGAAGGAGCAAAGACAAATAATTACTGTAGCTGGGGACAGTTTCTCTTCAGTGCCTAGTTGCAGGCAAAACAAAAAATATCTAGAGAGGAAGGTCACCAAGAATAGGTAAAATGGAGAAGTTCGGTAGCCTATCAAGGTTTCAGATACCAAGCTACCTAGCACGTGATGGCATTCATCCTACAGCTAATGAGGAGATGTATCATTTTTCAATGCCTAGCCCAAAACTGCAAAATCTGCCTCATATTAGACTTTGTTCTCCTTAAAGTATTACTACCGTGAAGGATGTTCCACACATTTACCACATTCTCCATTAATATTTCTAAACATCTGTTCTACATGTAGCATAGACACCAACATACATAATGTAAAAAGCCTTTGAAATAACAAAGAATATATTGTACCTTTACTCTGTTTAACAGTTCTGCAATCAACCGAATGGATTCTAGATTTCGTTTTGCCAGAAGTAGTCTCCTTTCTTCCAGTGCTATTTTCTTCTGCAGCTTTTTCTGTTCCCCTGGTTGCAGCTTATGGAATTTCTTCAAGCTCTTACGGCCTTCCCTATCCTTATGCTTTTGCTCCTTTTTTTTAACCTTATCCACTCTTTTCTTTTCCCTTTCATGGTCTTCCTGTTCTTTTCTTTTCCTGATATAGAAAGTAAAATAAATAAGCAAGCAAGCAATCCCAACAGCACCAGTTTTTTGATAAAATATCACAATGCCTAAAAAATGTCAAATTAAGAGATAAGCCTCAGCACAGCAGTATATAAAAATAATAAGAAAAAATGAAATACATGAGTACTTTATAATAAATACACACACCAAAAATGCAAGCACATACAGATACATACACCAAAATACCAACAGCTCATAATGCAGACACATCAAAATACTGACACTGAAAATATCAAAACAAAACCTCAAACCTACAGCAGATAAATCCCCATAAAGTACAGTTGTGTATGAAACAACCATGGTTGTGGCTGGTATCCGCCTAGAAAACAGAGGTTAGTTTACAAAATCAACTGCAGAGTTTTGTCTCTTTACGGACAGCATCTCTTGTGAATGGATAACTTATAAATTGTTTCTCATTGCAATCCAGTTGGTTCTGATGAAGTCCTATTCATTTTAAAAGGAAGAAAGTGCTTAAACAGTTGTGGATCATGTTTTTATCTATAAAATGTTTTACAAAATAAAAATGTTGGTATGGTAATACACTGCTAACAGTTCTTCCTACAGAGGTGTTCATCTTTTCGAAAGCAGTGGTTGTGGTTCTTTCTAGCTTTACTGCATGATTGCCTATGATTTTTTTTGTTTGTAAACTTGGGTAAGTCCTACTTATCTGCAACAATACTGGGAACTGCCTTACAGTCAGACGGACAGGACCCTTTCCGTTTTCTAGGGTCATGCAGGAAGAAAAAGTGGAAACCCAAGCTTTGCGAACACCTACTATTCCAACACCAAAATATCTCACATAGACACATACAACAAAGGGTGCGGAGCTGCGCTCAATGGCAACCCAAACACCAAATCATGTATATCCAATATAGAGGGAAAACACCAGCTTACTGGAATTCTGGTAGATTCCCAAAGCATACCAACCTGGGAGAAGGAAGTATAAGGGTCCAGAAGCTCCTGAAAAATGGCCCTCGAAAAGGCATTCAGCTTGTAGAACTTCATAAAAGTAGGGCTACAGGACCACGTTGCTGCTTACAGAATACTTCTAGAGTCCACTATGTTCCAATATGCTACTGAAAAGGGAAAGGCCCTGGTGGAATGCACCTTTACCTTGCCTGCATTCACCTTGCCATGGTGGGTGTTACAAAAAAAAAAAACAATTCCAGAGGACAACCAACATGCAATGGTTTGATTGGAGCCATGCTAACCTTTCTTTGCCCCTCTGTAGGAAATAAACAGAATTTCAGCATTCCTACGGGGTTTTGTTCCATCAAAGTAGTACCTGAGCTGTCAATGCACATCCAAGGTAAGAAGAATGCTTTTTCACTTATTCTTAGGTTCAGGCAGGTTAACAGCCTGACAGAGTAAATCCTGAGATCACTTTAAGCATGAAAGAGGAGTCAGTATGTAACGCAACCCTATCCCTTGTGGAAATCAGGTTAAGTCCTGCCATGAGAACTTATAGCTCAAATACTCGCTTGCAGATGTCAGAACAATAACTAAAACAGTTTTCCACATTAAGAACTTCAGATCAGCCTGAGCAGCCAGTTCAAAAGGTGGCAAGGTCAATTATTTTCAGAACATAGCTGAGATCTCATTAAGGAAGAATTTGCTTGCGAGGGAGTCTCATACACAATACATCATTCAAGAGCTGTTTTATCAAAAGAGAAGGTGGGGGCGAGGTCCAAAGGCAGACAAGCTACGATGGATGCTAAGTGAACTTCACTGGACACATACGAGAAGCCATGCTGAAGTACCTCATACAAATATTTCAATCCAAGAGGGATGTTAACCTCAAGGGACCCTCTATTCCCATTTAGGAACCACTTAGAAAACTTCTTCGCCAGGGCCAGAAGTCATCACAAAGTACAGTTTTGTACCTACCATAAATGTAGATGTCCGATAGGTATGCATCTGCAGTCATAACATATGGGTTGCCCTGCCTCAGGCAGCCCTTCGGTCGGCCGGATTCCAAAGTCTGGGTCTGGCCTCGGCTGATGTCGCACTTCACCCGACGTCATAGCTCCTGGGGTATAAAGGCATCAGCCGACGCCATTTTCCTCAGTGTTTCTTGCCCCAGATGCCAGGTGCCCTCTAGGAAGGCTAAATTTGTATAAAAGTAGAAAATTCCAAACAGTAGAAATCAAAAAGTACATATACATATATACATACAAACAAATACACCATAATAGATTCCCCCAGCTAGCTAAGAGAGGGGTAAGTACCCTAGGAATACCAGAGGGGAAGGAGGGTGGGTAATCCTGACTGCAGATGCATACCTATTGGACATCTACATTTATGATAGGTACAAAACTGTACTATGTCCTTCAAGGATGCATCTGCAGTCATAACATATGGGTAGAATACCATAGCCAAACTGGGGGAGGAGGCACTAAGATAATGATGGTGTAGTAGATCCCTTGTAAAACTGCAGTTGCAAAACCTGCTCGGGATCTGGAGTATAAAGGAAGATTGTAATGCCTGGCAAATGTATGCACGGAGCTCCAAGCAGCAGCTTCTAAAATGTCTTTGGTAGCCACTCCTCGTAGGAAAGCTGTAGTGGTGGCTGTAGCTCTTGTGGAGTGAGGCCTGATATTTTCAGGAGTTGTCTTTCCATGAAATGAGTAGCAGAATCGAATGCAATTTCCTATCCATTTTGAGATTGTCTGTTTTGAAATTGCTTTTCCTTGCACTCCTGTTGCATATGCTACCAGAAGCTGGTCAGTTTTTCTGCTGGCCTTAGTTCTGTCCAGATAGTAGCGCAGTTGTCTGTGTACATCCAAGATGTGTAGTAGTTTCCCCCCCCCTGTTCTGTGGGTTAGGGAAGAATGTAGGTAAATGAATAGCTTGGTTCAAGGATACCCTGGATACCACCTTTGGCATAAAAGTAGGATTGGTTCTCAGAGACACTCTATCCTGGTGGAAGATAAGGAAAGGCTGCACTGCCATTAATGCCTGTAACTCAGATACCCTTCTTGCTGAAGTGATTGCTAGCAGGAAGGCAGTTTTCCAAGATAAGAACTGTAAGTCTGCTGTTGCTGCTGGTTCAAAAGGGGGAAGTGTTAATTTTTCTAGCACAAAATTGAGATCCCATGCAGGCAGAGGTGGTTTCCTTGGAGGTTTTACATTTTTGATCCCTCTCAAAAATTGTCTGAGGAGAGGATGACAGAAGACAGGAGGATTCCATGTTGTACTCTGCTGAAATTGCTGATGCATGAATCTTAATGGAAGAATAGGACAGGCCATTGTGGAACAGTTCTGCTAAGTATTCTAGGATGTGTGCTAGGTTTGCCAGTGTGACATTTGTTCCCTTTGCTGCACTCCAAATGAGGAATCTCTTCCATTTGGCTGAATAGGTTTTCCTTGTGGAGGGTCTGCGAGCCTCCAGGATAATGTCCTTAACCCTCTGAGATAAAACAGGTTGGTTTTGTTTTATGCAATTTTCCAAGCAGTTAAGCTGCAGCGTTTTTAAGTTTGGATGCAGGGTCTTGTAGTTGTTCTGCGTTAGAAGTAAAGGACATAGAGGTAGAGGCCATGAGTTCGTCCGAGACATGCTTCTCAGTAGCGGGTACCAATGCTGCCTTGGCCAGTCTGGAGCTATCAGAATTACCTTTGGCTGTTCCTTTCTGATCTTCAGTAGAACTTTGTACATCAATGGGAGAGGTGGAAAGGCATATACTGTCAGGGCCTTCCAGCTGAAAGAAAGGGAGTCCACCCTCCAGGCTTGTGGGTGGTATAGTCTTGAGCAGAATTTCTTCAGTTGGTGGTTGAGTGGGGAGGCGAACAGGTCTATCTCTGGCATTCCCCATTTCTTTGTTATGGTTTTGAAGATGTCTGGATGCAGCATCCATTTGTGAGCATCCGTGGTAGTTCTGCTTAAGCTGTCTGCAAGTGAATTCTCTTTTCCTGGTACGAATCTGGCCTGCAGTTGGATGTTGAGATTCAGGCCTAAGTTCCACAGGTCCACTGCCATCCGGCATAGAGGGTATGAATGTGTGCCTCCCTGTTTGTTGATGTACCACATGACTGTGGTATTGTCCGTCCTTATCAGCAGGTGTCCTTGCTGGAGGAATGATTTGAATGCCTCGATTGCATGCTTCATGCCAGCATCTCCTTTAGATTTATGTGTAGATTCAGCTGGTCTTGGGACCATAGGCCTTGGATACACTTGTCTTCCATGTGTGCCCCCCAGCCTAGGTCTGAGGCGTCCGTGGTGATGGTCTGCCTTGGATGTGGTTCGTGGAAAGGCAATCCTCTGTTGATCTGGCAGGCCTGAGCCCACCACAGGAATTCTTTTTTCAGGCATAGAATGATTGGTATCAGGGCTTCTAGACTGTGTCTGTGTTGAGACCATACATTCCTTAGGTACCACTGTAATTTTCTCATATGCAGCCTGGCATGTGGGATCAAGATTATGCAGGATGCCATGTAACCCAGGGCCTGCAGGACTTTCCTTGCAGTAAGCTGAGTTTGTCTTGTTAATGCCATGAAGTAGACTGGTAGTTGCTTCTGTGAGAAAAGCCATCTGAGTTATTGTGTCCAGTTCTGCACCCAAAAATGTTATCCTTTGGGATGGCACTAGTCTTGACTTTTGTATGTTGACTGTGTATCCCAAGGCTTGCAGCAGTTGTATGACATAGGCCAAATCCTTTATTATTTTTGTCTTGTTGTCCGCTTGTATTAGGCAGTCGTCCAGGTATGGGTAGATTTGAATTCCCTGAAGCCTGCAATGTGCAATTACTGATGCCAGGCATTTCGTGAATACTCTGGGCGCAGTAGATAAGCCAAAGGGCAATGCTGAGAATTGATAATGCTCTGATCCTGCAAGAAATCTGAGGTGTCTTCTGCAATCTGGTCGTATAGGGACATGCAGGTATGCCTCCTTGAGATCTAGAGTCACCAGCCAAGACTCCTTGCCCAACATGGGAAGAAGTTGCTGTAGGGTCAGCATCTTGAATTTTGGAACAATGAGATATGTGTTCAGTGCGGACAAGTTGAGAATAGGCCTCCACTGATTTTCTTTTCTTGGTACAAGGAATAGTCTGGAGTAATATCCTTGGCCTTGTTCCATAGATGGTACCTTTTCTATTGCTCTCATCCTTAGTAAGCTGATGATTTGTTTTAGAGCCTCTGATTTCTGGCTTGGTGGAAGGTTTGGCATTCCTCTCTTTTTTGGTAGAGTGTGGAAGTGAAACCTGTAGCCTTTGTCTATTGTTTGCAAAGTCCATTTGTCTCCTGTAATGCAATGCCAGTTTTTTGAAAATAAAGCTAGCTTTCCGCCCAAGGGTGCTTCCAGTTGTTCCCTGGTAGGCGGAATCAGAGCCAAGTCATTGTGTCTGTCCTGTGGAAGTGGTTGCAGTCGCAGCTGTGGCGGCACTTCTCTGGTTGGCAGGTTGCCACTGATGACCCCTGTAGGCACCCCTTGATTGACCTCTGCCTCTTGGGCGTCTATTTCTGCCCCTCTGTGCTCTGGAGGTGTCTGGAAAGGACCAATTCTTTGAAGGCCAATTTCTGCTGAACCTCGGAGGTTGGACCTGCAGAAAATCCTTGACTGTTTGGACAGATTTTGCTTTTTCTTCCACTTTCTTTAGAACCTCCTGTGCAGGGGAGCCAAATAAACTTTGTTTCTCCATAGGGGCATCTAGGAGTTTAGACTTAACATGGTCTGGCAAGGATTGTTCTTTTAGCCAGGCATGCCTTCGAATCACTGCTCCAGTCATAGCTGATCTAAATGAAGCCTCCAGTGCATCATAGCCACATTTTAAGAAATGATTACTGACCTGCTGTGAGTTGTGTACCAAATCCTGAAGGGACTTACGGTCTAAAGGTTCAGGAGAGAACAGCTTTTTATTCAGTTGATCTAACAAAAATTCCTGGTACTGTATCATGTGAAATTGACAGTTTAAAGCCCTGGCAGAAAGAGTAGCAGATGTATAAACTTTTTTACCCCATCTCTCTAAAGCTCTAGATTCTCTTTCAGATGGTAGTGGGTTTTTGGCAGAGGCAGCTGCAACACCTTTAGGGCCCTGAGAAATGGTTTCTGGGTCTGCAGCATGGGCCTTATACAAGTGGAAGTGAGAATCTGGGACCCTGTAGTATCTGTCAGGTTTGGCAGGGGCCGGGGGAAGAGAATCAGGGGCAGTACTGGCATCATTGTATGCATCATCAACAACTGATAGTACAGGTGGTATGGCTAAAGGCCTATGCTGTGGTAAGTGTAAAAAAGTCCTTAGCCTTTTCCTAGAATCAGAAAAATCCTGACCCTGCCATTGGAAGTGTTCCCTCATTGAGTGTAGAGGTTCCCCAAATGAAAATTCTTCTGGAGGGGAGGCAGAAGGAATGGAGTCTTCTGCATCAGAATCCTCATAAGGTGAGTATGGTCCTTCCTGATGGTCAGATAAATCTGAACCATCCGCGGAATAGTCAGGAGGAGAGAGGTTCAGGGGGTTCAGTCCTAGGCCTCTTTTCAGGAGGGGGCTGTGAGGCCCTGTCTGGGTGAGGTTGGGATCCCCTGATCAGAGATGTAAGGTCCTCAGCAAGGCTGAGAATCTGAGAACTTGAGGTAGGTCTGTGAGAGGGAGCTTTTGTAGGTAAGGCCTTGGAAAGTTTAGCTGCTTTAGCCCTGGAGAAGGCCTTGATAGACATAGAAGCAGGGGGTCTAGCTGCCCCACGTGCAGGAGTAGAGATGTCCAACGGAATGGTGTCAGACAAATCTTGTGTGCCTGCTTCTTCAGTAGGAATTTCTGTAGCCGACTCAGCCGGGGCCTGTGTGGCCTCGGTTGTCGGAGGCATGCTTTCGGCGAAGGAGAACCGAGGTCTCTGTTTCAGCGAAACAGAGACACTCATGTAGGCCTAACCGTGGTTTCAGCGAACCGCGGGCCGCGAGTGTCGGTCCTTTTCCTTGAGTTTTTTAGCTAAATGTGTAGTCGGAGTCTCAGACGGCATTTTATATGCAAAAGCGGAGCCAAAAACCTCTTCAGCAAACTCCGACCAACGTCTAAGTGTCTGTCGGTTGAAGGAAGCACAGGCTAAACAAGCTGATATGTCGTGGTCTGGGCCTAAGCAAGGAAGGCAGTAAGAGTGGAAATCCTTATGAGGTATTTGTTTCCCACAAGTTAAACAATTATTTACTTTGTCTGACATCGGCTGAGGCAAGAAAGAGTCCCCAACGGGGTACTTAGCTTTTTTAGAAGTCTTCAGTAGCTGAAATCTCTGGATCTGACCGACCGGCACTTGCGAACAGCTTCTGCTTCGGGCACCGCGCGGCAAGAAAGACTGAGGAAAATGGCGTCGGCTGATGCCTTTATACCCCAGGAGCTATGACGTCGGGTGAAGTGCGACATCAGCCGAGGCCAGACCCAGACTTTGGAATCCGGCCGACCGAAGGGCTGCCTGAAGCAGGACAACCCATATGTTATGACTGCAGATGCATCCTTGAAGGACATCAACCTTTGGCATTTCCTTCTGAATCTTAAGAAGTCCCTTGTGAATCAGTGGAATGGATGGAAATGCATACGAGAATATTCTCATCCAACAGAGCAAGAATGCTTTTGTCCTCCAACCATGGCTGTAGAGATGCCTGGAACAGAATTTCTCCTGTTGTCTGTTCTGAACGGGGCAAACTGATCTAGTTGAGGCATTACACACATCTGGGATTACATCCTGGAAATCCACTGCCTTGAACTGCCACTCTTACGTGGCTGCCCAGGATATGCTTAATCTGTCGGCCACAGTATTTTACATGGATGAGATGTATAATGTCCTGAAGAGTCAGAGAAAGTTGTAAAGACAGCTCCCAGGCCATCACTGCCAACTGGCCCACAACAGGGTAAGACCTTGTACACCCTCATTTACTGAGGTACCACATTACTGTGGTGTTGTCTGTAACCACACCCAGAGTCCAAAGATGGTGAAAGAATTCGAAGGCATGGATCATTACTAACATTTCCTGGATATTTATGTTCATCTATGCAACCTTGGGTCTCCAAGTGGGCTACACTTGCACTCCCATTGGCACAGCTACCCACGCAAAGTCAGACGAATTTGTCTGAACAGATTACGCTGGAACAGGTGGAAAGAAAGGAAGTCCTGGACCGATACTCGGCTGTACTCTCAACCACTGTAACTCTCATCTGATGAAGTCCAGCACTGGCAACTGGGCTTCCAGAGAATAAAGTTCTGGGTCCAGCAATTTCATCCATACCACCAAATTTTCCTCATGTGGAGATGGGCCAGTCATTTCTTAAGAATCATGGACACTATCAGATGTAGAATTTTTAGAAATTCTCTTGCCGAGGTGATGTTCCTCCTGGAGAATTCCTGAAACATAGTCTGGTAGGGCAGGACCTAGACTTTGGGAAGAAAGGCTATTCTTTTGTTAGTGTTGATTAAGCATCCCATGAAGACTAGTCTGTGCAAGGGTCACAGGACCAACTTCTGAAGGTTCAACTTGAACCCTAGCTGGAAGAGTAAGGTGATACCTTCTCTAGATACTTAAAGCACCTGGATACAGACTCTGCATAGATTCACCTGGCTACAGACTCTGCACAGATCTGCAAGTTGTCCAAGTACGGAAAAATGTGAATGCCGAGAGTCTGGCAGTGAGCTACTACCAGAGCAAGGCATATGATAAACACTCAAGCCACAGTGGGCAATCCCAAAACGCAAGTCAGAGTGCACACCAGGGACAACAAATCTCAGATATTTCCTAAAATGATGAACAGTGGAGATATGATTATATGCATCCCTCAAGGTCAAGGTCACCATAATGCAGTGCTTTGTCAGAAGAAAAAGTATGTCTATAGGGGGAGCATCGTGAATTTGGGGACCTTGATAAAAGTATTCAGAATGTACAGTTCCAATACTGGTTAACATGGCAGCTCTTTTTTGGCACCAGGAAAATTCTGGAGTAGACACCTTTCATTCTCTCCAACAGAGGGCCTAGATCTATGACCCCCAGGTCTAGCCACTGCCAGAGTATAGGAGGGAATAACAAAGCTTGGTATGGCAGGAGAGATGGAAAGTACAGTTGTGTACACTTACCATAAATGTAGATGTTCAAGTATATTCACTGTTGCAGTCATTACATTTGGAGCAATCTGCTAGCAGAGTGCCCTCAGTCGGCCTGATTAACAAAGTCTTGGGTCCTGCGTCAGTTGCGGTCCCTTCTTCCATGGCGTCAGGTGTATAAAACATGCATCTGATGCCATTACCAGTTTTTCTTGCCCCAGATGTTAGGTGACCCTAATGGGGAGCAAATAAAATTAAAAACACAAAAATATACCTCCAACCAAAAGCAAATACACCAAAAAGGCTTTTAAGCATAGTAAAAGAAAGTAGAGGCATAGCCAGAGAAAAGTAGGGGGCTGGAGGGAGGGTAACCAGGACTGCAACAGTGAATACACTTGAACATCTACATTTATGGTAAGTGCACACAACTGTACTATGTTCTTTGTGTTTCACTGTTGCAGTCATTACATTTGGGTATATTTCCAAAGCTATGGTTGGGAGGAGGAGATTATACAACATTAGGGCTAGCTATAAAGGCCCTGCAAGACAGCATTGGCAAAACCAGCTCTGGATTTGGAGAAAATTGGTAAATAACGCGTGGTGAAAGTATGTACAGAATTCCAGGTAGCAGCTTCTAGAATATCCCTGGTAGGAATGCCTCTGAGAAAAGCTGCAGAAGTAGATGCAGCCCTGGTGGAGTGAGATCTGATCCCCTGGGGGATAGGTTTTCCATGATGCTTAGACCAGAAATTAATGCAATGGCTTATCCATTTAGAAATGGTTTGTTTTGAAATAGCCTTCCCCTCTGCCTCAGCTGCGAATGCTACCAACAATTGTTCAGATTTTCTTCGAGATTTAGTCCTGTCCAAGTATAATCTAAGTTGTCTGTGCACATCCAAGGAATGCAGAATCCATTCCCCTTTGTTCTGTGGATTGGGAAAGAAGGTTGGCAAATGAAAGGACTGATTAAAAGCCACACTGGAAACCACCTTGGGCATGAAGGATGGATTGGTCCTCAGAGATACCCTGTCCGCATGAAAGATGATGAAAGGCTCCACTGCCATAAGGGCCTGTAATTCAGATATCCTTCTAGCTGAAGTGATTGCTAAAAGGAAGGCTTTTTTTCCAAGAAAGACATTTTAAGTCTGCAGTAGCAGCTGGCTCAAAAGGAGGTACAGTGAGCTTCTCCAAAACAAAGTTAAGGTCCCAGGCAGGGGTAGGAGCTCTCCTGGGTGGTCTCAAGTTTTTTGCCCCTCTGAGATACTGCTTGAGCAGGGGGTGAGAGAAGAGGAGTGGTTCTGTGTCATAGTGAGCTGAAATAGCTGAAGTGTGGATTTTAATAGAGGAAAAAGACAGGCCCTTGTGAAGCATCTCAGTTAAGTAATGCAAAATCGGAGGTAAATTGGGCGCTGCTATGCTCATCCCTAAAAATTGGTTCCAGGCACGGAATCTTTTCCATTTGTCAGCATAAGACTTACTAGTACTAGGCCTTCTCACCTCCAAGAGGACATCCATCACAGGTTTGCTGAGGGATGATAAGGGTGAGTTTAAGTGATTAGCCAGGCTGCAAGGTTCAATGTTGGAAGCTGAGGGTGCAGAATTTGGTTCTCCTGCTGAGACAGCAAGGAAGGGGTCTGAGGCAGGTGCTATGGAGAGATTTGCGACACACACTGCACAGGAGTGGGTACCAGTGTTGGCGTGGCCAGTCTGGAGCAATCAAAATCATTCTTGGTTTGTCCTGTCTGACCTTTAGCAGAACTTTGAAGAGCAGAGGTAGAGGGGGAAGGTGTAGACCGATAGGTTTTTCCAACTGAAGGAGGGCAGAGCATCCACTTTCCAGGCTTCTTTGTGGGGAGTCCTTGTGCAAAACCTGTCCAACTGGTAGCTCTGGGGGGAGGCAAATAGATCTAAGTCTGGCCTCCCCCATTTGCTTGTCAACATGTTGAAAATCTGTGGTTCCAGTTTCCACTCGTGTGGGTCCATGAGATTTCTGCTTAGTCCGTCTGCCAGTGTATTCAATTTTCCTAGCAGGAATTGAGCTTGTAGGTGCACTTGGTAGCTCAAGGCTGTGTTCCACAATGCCATGGCTAGTTTGCAAAGGGGGTAAGAATGTATACCCCCTGCTTGTTTATGTACCACATAACCGTGGTGTTGTCCGTCTTTACCATTAGTTGTCCTGGATGAATGTAGTCCTTGAAGGCTGTCAGAGCATTCTGTACAGCTAACATTTCTTTTTGATTGATATGTAGGTGCATTTGATTTGGGTTCCATTTGCCCTGAATGCACTTCCCTGCGAGGTGAGCCCCCCATGCATAGTCTAATGCATCTGTAGTTAGGGTTTGGGTGGCAGGGGGTAGTGTGAATGGCAGTCTCTTGTTTTGGTGGTAGGCCTCTGCCCACCATAGGAATTCCAGGCGTAGGCAAGGTATGACAGGAATCATTGTTTCCAGGCTGTGACAATGTTGACTCCATAGACCTTTTAAGTACCACTGTCGTTTCCTCATATGCAGCCTTCCATATGGAATTAGAAAGAAGCAGGAGGCCATGAACCCCAAGGCTTGCAGTATTTGTCTTGCAGATAGCACAGTTTTTGTGGCCACTTGTATGAAAGTACAGTTTTGTACCTACCATAAATGTAGATGTTCGAAGATCCACATTGCTGCAGTCCTAACACTTGGGTAGTCCGCTGTCCCAGTCGGCCCGAATACCAAAGTATATGGCTGACGTCGGTCACGTCGCATTAATCTGATGTCAGGACGTCAGGGTACAAATGCGCATGACCGACGTCATATCCTCAGTCTTTTCTTGCCCCAGATGTCAGAAGACCCTAAAAAGATAAGGCTAAAACCAAAAAACACCACACACTCCTGCACCAAATATATATACAATATATACAAATTTACAAGAGTATAACCCCATCCACACAATCCCCCCTAAACACAGAGGGGAAGGAGGGAGGGTAAATTGGACTGCAGCAATGTGGATCTTCGAACATCTACATTTATGGTAGGTACAAAACTGTACTATGTTCTTCATACCACATTGCTGCAGTCCTAACACTTGGGTAGAATCCCAAAGCAGAGGTAAGGGAGGCTGGCAAATCATAAGGAAGCAGGAGCTGACAACATGCCCTGCAAAATAGCCGTGGCAAAACCAGCCCTAGATTTAGAGTAAAGAGGAAGGTGGTAATGCTTAGAGAAAGTATGCACTGAACTCCAAGTAGCTGCCTCCAAAATATCCTTAGTTGCCACCCCTTAGAAATGCTGTTGAAGTGGCAGTAGCCCTAGTGGAATGAGGCCTAATCCCAGCTGGAATCTCCTTGCCATGATGGGAATAACAAAATGCAATGCAAAACCCAATCCACTTAGAAATAGTTTGTTTTGACACAGGCTTACCCTGAGAACTCAAAGCAAAAGAAACAAACAACTGCTGAGACTGCCTAAAATCCTTAGTCCTGCTTAAATAATAACGCAACTGCCTGTGTACATCTAAAGTGTGCAAAATCTTTTCCCCTTATTTTGGGGATCTGCATAAAAGTAGGCAAATGAATAGTTTGGTTTAAAGCCACACTAGAAACCACTTTAGGCATAAAGGAAGGATTAGTACGTAAAGATACCCTATCCTTATGAAAAATCAGGAAAGGCTCAACCGCCATAAGGGCCTGCAATTCAGACACCCTTCTTGCAGAGGTAATGGCTAACAAAAAAGCAGTCTTCCATGACAAATATTTCAATTCAGCAGTAGCTGCAGGCTCAAAAGGTTGTAGAGTGAGTTTCTCCAACACAAAATTGAGGTCCCAAGCAGGAGTAGGAGCTCTACGTGGGGGTCTTATATTCTTTGCCCCTCTAAGAAATTGCTTGAACAAAGGATGAGAAAACAATGGTGGGTCACAATCATAGTGAGCTGAAATTGCTGCAGCATGAATCTTAATGGAAGAAAAAGACAAACCTTTGTCCAATAACACAGTAAGATATTGAAGAGCCACACTCAAATTTGGCTCAGAAACATCCAAATCCTTTGCTGCACACCAAAATAAAAATCTCTTCCATTTTCCTGCGTACACTTTCCTTGTACTAGGTCTTCTAGCTTCCATAATCACATTCAAAACTTATTGAGGAAGCGGAGACCTGCTATGGTTCAAAACAGAATATGCCAGGCTGTTAGATGAAGAGAGTGAAGCTTGACATTGAGTAGATGCCCGTCCTTCTGAGACAATAGGTGTGGAATCAAAGGTAAGGGCCATGGAGGCTTCCTTACTAGACTCCTCAGTAATGGGTACCAGTGCTGCCGAGGCCAATCTGGAGCTATCAAAATCATCCTTGGCTTGTCCTGTCTGACCTTTAGGAGTACCTTTGGGAGGAGAGGCAGAGGTGGAAAGGCATACACATGAAGATTTTTCCAACTGAAAGAAAGAGCATCCACTTTCCAGGCTGTGTGATGAAACCTTTTCGTGCAAAACTTTGGCAGCTGGTGGTTTAGTGGAGAAGCGAACAGATCTATGTCTGGAGTTCCCCATGACACTGTCAATTTTTGAAATACATGAAGATCCAGTTTCCACTCGTGGGGATCCATGATTTGCCTGCTTAACACATCTGCTAAGGAGTTCTGTGCTCCTGGTAGAAACCTTGCTTGAAGAGTAAGCTGCAAGCTGAGCGCAGTCTCCCACAAAATCATTGCTTGCCTGCATAGAGGATAAGAATGTGTTCCCCCTTGCTTGTTGATGTACCACATGACAGTTGTGTTGTCTGTTAGAATCAACACCTGCCCTGGAAGAAGTAACTCCTTGAAAGCCTTCAATGCAAACTGGACTGCTAACATCTCTTTCATGTTGATATGTAGATGCTGTAGTCTGGCAGGCCACTTGTCTTGTATCCACTTTCCATTCAGATGAGCTCCCCAAGCTATGTCTGAGGCATCTGTCGTTAAAATCTGACTCGCCTCTGGCCGGGTCACAGAGAGTCCCTTGTTTAGGTGACATTCCTGAGCCCACCACAAAAATTCCTTTTGAATGCAAGGTATTATTTGAATGACAGTGTCCAGATCTTGGCAGTGCTGTGTCCATACATTTTTGAGATACCATTGTAGCTTCCTCATATGCAGTTTGGCATTGGGAAGCACCAGAATACAAGATGCCATGAACCCTAATGCTTGAAGGACTGTCCTTGCAGTCAGCACGGACTGATGAGATAGTTGATGGAAGTAAAGGGATAGACTCTTTTGTTTGTCCGGGGTTAAAAGGCCATCTGGGCTGCTGTATTCAGTCTCACACCCAGAAAGCACATGTCTTGAGAGGGTACTAGACTGGACTTTATTTCGTTCACAGAATACCCTAGGCATCTTAGCACTGCTATCACATATTCCAAATGCTGAAGAAGCACGTCCTTCCTTGAGCCTGAATCAGGCAATCGTCCAAATAAGGATAGATTTGTATTCCTTTTAGCCTGAAGAAAGCTATCACTGGAGCCAGAACCTTTGTGAATACTCTGGGCGCAGTAGATAAGCCAAAGGGCAATGCAGAGAACTGATAATGAGAATTCCCAGCTCGAACACACAGATACTTCCTGCAAATTAGTCTGATAGGAACATGAAGGTAAGCTTCCTTGAGATCCAAAGTTACCATCCAGTGATCTTTGCCCAGCAGAGGTAAAAGCTGTTGTAACGTCAACATTTTGAACTTGGGAATGTCCAGATAAGTGTTTGAGGATAGACAGATCCAAAATTGGTCTCCACGTGTTCCCCTTTTTTGGTACTAGGAACAGGCGAGAATAAAATCCTAGGCCCCTTTCTGGCACAGGAACCGGCTGAATGGCCCCTATTTGGAGCAACAGAGAAATTTGCTTGTGAGCCTCTTTCCTTTGTTGAAGAGGAATGTCTGGCATGCCCTTGAAAGGAGGCAAGGTATGGAAATAAAACCTGTAACCGTGGTGAATGATATCAAATACCCATCTGTCTTGGGTAATTAAACTCCAGTTTTCTTTGAAAAGTGCCAACCTTCCTCCCAAAGGTGCTGCCAGACGAGAAGATTCTGGCAGCTGAAAAGGCAGGTCATTGGGTCTGTTTACGAAAGGACTGACCCCTGCCCTCACCAGAAGACTGAGCAGGTGAACTCCCTGTTCTAGGCCTAAAAGAACCTTGAGCTCTGCCTCTACCATGTCTAGACCTACCCCTAGACTGGGAATCATAAGCAGGATATGTCCACCCCTTGGTAGGCCAATTTCTACTAAACTTGGAGGCTGAACCTGCAAAAAATCTTTAACAGTCTGCATAGACTTAGCCTTGTCTTCCATTTTCTTTAGAACTGCTTCCACAGGCGAACCAAACAACACATCAGATTGTAAAGGAGCATCTAAAATCCTTGTTTTCACATGCTCAGCTAAATTCTGATCCCTCAACCAGGCGTGCCTGCGAAGAACGAACCAGTGGCAGCCACCCTCGAAGAGGCCTGCACAGCATCAAAACCACATTGCAAAGAATGCTTGCCTACCTGTTCAGAAACATGAACTAAATCCTGCAACTCTTTACACTCAATACCTTCCGCCAAAGCATCTACCTTAGATTTTAATTGTGAAATGAGATAATTTTGGTATTTCAACATGTGAAACTGGCAATTCAAAGCTCTCATGGCCAAAGTGGAAGAAGTATACACTTTCTTTCCCCATCTATCCAAAGCCCTTGCCTCTTTATCTGGAGGAACAGGATTTTTAACAACAGAAGCCTTAACACCTTTAGGCCCCTGTGAAACAGTTTCTGGGTCTGCCCTAGGACTCTTAAAAAGATACTTATGAGCTTCAGGCACCCTATAATATCTATCTGGTTTAACTGGAGCAGGAGGCAAAGAGTCAGGGTTCATAGAAGCCTCTGCAAAAACATCCTCCACCACGTCTAGAACAGGAGGTATAGCTAATGGCCTATGCTGGGGTAGAAACAAAAATTCCCTAAGCCTTTTCCTGGAATCAGAGAAATCCTGACCTTCCCATTTAAAATGCTCCCTCATAGAATGAAGAGTCTCTGAAAATGAAAAATCCTCAGGAGGAGAAGCAGAAGGAGTAGAATCATCCACATCAGAATCAGAGTAAGGGGAATACTCCTGCAAGTCTTCAGCCGAAGACTCAGAAGCATCCGAACACTGCTCAAAACTCCCAAGCTCAGGTTCCACCCTAGGCCTCTTATCAGGAGGGGGCATAGAACCTCTAATCATTGTAATCAAATCTTCTGCCATCTTAAGCATATGCTTCTTAGGTACAGACCCTGAGGAGGTAGGGGTAACACCTGAAACAAAACCTGGCCTGCCCCTGGGAGAAGCCTTGGAAACAGCAGGGAGGGCCTAACCACCTTAGGAAGGGAGGGAAGAACAGCTACTTGAGAAGCCCCTTCGCCTGGCCTACCTCCTGAGAGGTCACATCTTGCAGTAATAAAGTCTCTCCCTGGGATTCCATAGAAATTTCTGGCTGAACCCCTGGCTCCACCGAGCTCTCTAAAGAACCGACGTCCGGTACGGACGGTTCTTCCAGCCTAGGCTTTGCTGTTTTGTCCTTGCGCTTTTTTGATGAAGCGGGCCGGAGCATCCGGCGGCATTTTATAATTACACCGCTTCCCAAAACTAACCTGGCACAATCTAATCTTCTCTTTATAGTGCGTTTGTTAAATCTAGCACAAGAGCGACAGCCAACCACGTCGTGCTCAGGCCCTAAG
This sequence comes from Protopterus annectens, assembly GCF_019279795.1. Lineage (NCBI taxonomy): Eukaryota > Metazoa > Chordata > Ceratodontiformes > Protopteridae > Protopterus > Protopterus annectens. Next base: position 204,915,684 of record NC_056744.1, on the reverse strand, counting down.
CAAGGTATACACAAGGTATGGTAATCCCTATGAGGTATCTGTTTCCCACAAGAAATACAGTTATTCACTTTTTCTGACATCCGGTAAAATACTGAGGCAAGAAAAAACCAAAATATTCCCCAACGGGGTACTTAGCCAACTTGGATTTGGTCTGAAACTCCAACTTCGGAAAATCTCAGAACGCCAACCTGCACTTGCAAAACTGCTTCTGCATCGGACCATGCGGCAAAAAAGACTGAGGATATGACGTCGGTCATGCGCATTTGTACCCTGACGTCCTGACGTCAGATTAATGCGCCGTGACCAACGTCAGCCATATACTTTGGTATTCGGGCCGACTGGGACAGCGGACTACCCAAGTGTTAGGACTGCAGCAATGTGGTATGAAGAACATCTAAGTTACCAAAATGAATTTGCTTCTCTGGCATGAGGAAAGCCATCTGGGCAGTTGTATTCAAGCTTGCACCCAGGAAGTTAGAACCCTTTTTACAAACGCCAGATTATTTAGAAGCATGGCCTGGTTTTCTGCCTGAATTAGACAATCCTCCAGGTATGGATATATTTGAATATTTCTTTGCCTGCAAAATGCAATAACTGGAGCCAGGCACTTTGTGAATACCCTGGGCGCAGTAGACAAGCCAAAGGGCAGTGCAGAGAACTGATAATGCAAGTAGCCTGCTTTGAAGCATAGGTATCTTCTGCAAGATTCCCCGATTGGGATGTGCAGGTATGCTTCTTTTAAATCTAGAGTTGAAAACCAGGCATCTTTGCTTAGCATAGAAAGTAACTGGTGAAAAGTCAGCATCTTGACTTTTGGAATGTCCAGAAAGGTGTTTAGAGTAGACAGGTCCAGAATTGGACACCATGATTTGCCTTTTCTGGGTACCAGAAAGAGCCTGGAATAGAAACCTTGTCCCTTTTCCTCTTCTGGTACTGGTTGAATAGCCTCCATGTTTAAGAAGGAAAGTACTTCTTTTTGAGCCTCTGTCCACTGATTTGGGGGCAGGTTTGGCTACCCGTTTGGTGTTGGCAACGTGTGAAAATGAAATCTGTATCCCTGGGACACTATACTTAAAACCCATTTGCCCTGGGTTATGAGTTCCCAGTTCTTTGCATGAAGAGCAATCTTTCCCGCCAAAGGGGCAGCTAAAAGTTTAAGTGCTTGGTTATTTTAAAAGAAAGTCATTGAGACTGTTTAACATAGGGGGGTGTCTTGTTACTTCCAGATTTGGAAGTGGAGGCCCCCCCATTGCTTAGTACTGAGAGTCCCCTGGGACTGAAACCTGGTGCTTTTGGTGTGTCTGGATTTGGCTTGAGAGGATATGGAAGGAGCTGGAAAATACTAATTCTTAGTAGGCCAGTGCATACTAAATATTGGAGGTTGCACTTGTAAGAAATCTTTAACAGTTTGCATAGATTTAGCTTCATCTTCCATCTTTTTTAAAACTTCTTTAGCCTTATTGCCAAACAGACGGTCCTGATTTAAAGGAGCATCCAACAATTTTGCCTTAACATGATCAGGCAAAGATTGCTCCTTAAGCCAAGCATGCTTTCTAAGCCCAGACCCAGTAACAGCAGCCCTGCAGGAGGCCTCTAAAGAATCAAAAACTACATTGCAAAGTATGTTTTCCAACTTGTTCACCAGAATGCAATAAATCCTGTAAATCTTTATTTTCCACACAGTCAGGAATCATCATTTTCTGTTTAAGCAGTCCAATAAGATGCTGTTGATATTTTAACATATGAAATTGGCAGTTTAAAGCCCTGATTGCCAAGGTTGCAGAAGTATAAACCTTCTTACCCCATCTATCCAGTGCCCTGGAGTCTCTATCAGAAGGAGTAGGATTTTTAGCAGTAGAAGCCTTAATGCCCTTGGGCCCCTGAGAAATGGTTTCTGGATCTGCAACAGGATTTTTGAAAAGGAACTTGTGGGACTCCAGAACCTTGTAGTATCAGTCAGGTTTACTAGGAGCTGGAGGCGGGGAATCAGGGGCCCTACTGGATTCCGAAAACACATAATCAGCAATGTCTAGCACAGGAGGTATAGCCAAGGGCCTATGTTGAGGTAGAAGGAGGAAATCCCTAAGCCTCTTTTTTGAATCTGAAAATTCCTGACTTTCCCAGTGGAAATGCTCCCTTAAGGTATGTAAGGTTTACCCAAAAGAAAAATCCTCAGGAGGGGAAGCAGAGGGAATGGAATCCTCTGCATCAGAATCCTCATAAGTAGGTATGGACAAATCCAGGTCATCAGAAGAAACAGAAACCTGATTAGAAGAATCATAATCAAGCTCAGCCCTGGGACTCAGAGGTGGAGGATTGACTACCCCTGATTAGAGTAATTAGATATTCAGCCATTTTGATAATTTGTTTTTTGGGCATAGGGGCCTGAACATGTGGCCTGGGCGTCTGTTTTTTAGACATAGATCAAGATTTAGGCCTTAGTAATAAAGGTGGAGTCCATTTAATATGCAAGTCTGTAGGCCTGAATACACCCTCAGAAGCCAGTGCCTGCACAACGGCTCCGGACCCATCCAACGTAGAGATATATCCGCGGGTTCCATAGGTGAAGCCTCTCGTGGCATACCAGACTCCGAATGGGTCTCAGTAGAGGCCTGCGAATCAGAAGTAGCGGGCATCAGGGGCTGCGAAAGCACCTGAGTATCGGCGAACTGGTGACTGGCTTTGGAGAAGCGTCATCGGCAGTTTTAGACCTCAACGGCCTGTCTCTGTCTTCATCTTTGCATTTTTTCAGAATCCCGGTAGTCGGATGGCTAACCAACGAAATTTTTGGATAATTAAACAGAGAACCAAAATATTTAGAGGCAAAAATGTACCGACGACTGATAGTGCGCTGATTAAATAAAGCACAAAACTGACAGCAAGGTACTTCGTGGTCAGGGCCTAGGCAAGGAATACAGTACGAATGAAAATCTTTGTGAGGTATTTGCATTCCACAAGTAATGTGATTATTAACTTTTACTGACATCGGTAAGGAGCAAGAAAGTTTCCCCAACAGGGTACTTGGCTTTAAGTTGAAGACTTCGGTTCTGAAACTCGAAAATGAAAATTTCAGGAGTCGGCCGATCGGCACTTGCGAACTACTTCTGCTTCGGGCACCACACGGCAAGAAAGACATGTAATGGCATCGGATGCATGTCTTGTACCCCCTGACAACCTGACGTCATGGAAGAGGGGACAGCAACTGACGCAGAACTCAAGACTTTGTTATCAGGCCAACTGAGGGCAACCTGCCAGCAGATTACCCCAAATGTAATGACTGCAACAGTGAAACACGAAGAACATCTATCCTTGAATGGAGGTGGATGTTCATACCACGGCCACCTGTAACCTTTGCCCATGACGTTGAATGCCCATTTGTCAGAAACCACTGAAAGTAAGGCTGCCTTGTTTAGAGATGACGTTCGAGATGGGGAATCTGGGAATGACAGGTGCTGCACCATGGAACAGTCATAAGTTGGAAGGGGGGTTAATTCCTTTTTTTTAGAAAGGAACTCCTCTTCAGGTTTGGTGGAGTTGCCATTTCCTTTGGCAACTTGTTCATTTTTCGCCTGGAACTTCTGTGTGTTGGACCACCAAAACCTGTCCTGCTTATTAGGGGAAACTTGGAGATATGAACATTTTTAGACAGTCCTTTCATCAGTTCATATTTGTAATACCAGTATTTTAGTATCTGATTAGCTGTTGTACCAGTCACACAATAAGAATCAAGCAAAGCATTCAGGATCTCTTTTTTTTTTTTTTTAACTCATCAGAAGAGTTTTGGAGGTGCAGCCAACCATACCTCCTTACCAACACAGTCTCTACCTTTCTAGAAACATTATCTGCTCTCTACAAAGTATTTTAGTATGCTTAGACATTTGAGAAACATTGAAAACAAATATTTTTCACACAGTCTTTCTGCTTAGAAAGGTAATGATGCAACAAACTCATCTAAACTACATATGTATCTCAACAAAAAACTTCCACATAAAACACTGGCAGTTAAAACACTTTAAAAGCTACTGTGCTGGATTGCACCAACTTCTTTCCCTGAAAGTCTAGCCACTTGCCTAGTTTAGCTTGAGGGACTGGATTTAATTAAGTGGTCTTTTTATTGGCAAATGTCACTGGGGACACAAAAGCAGGGTCTGCAGATAATGGGGCTTGGAATCCAGACATGGCCAAGCACACCCTAGACAGAGACTCATATCAGAGGAGAACTGTAAGCTTTCCTAAACATCCAAGTCTTCATCCTTGAAGAGATCCTATACCCTGCTGATCTCGGGAACAGTCAATGACTGCTTCCAAATGAATACACCCCAGATTCTAGCCGACATCTGGGAAAATAAAAACATCTGTTTGGATTTCTGAATATTTTCTTCATCCAAGAAAACTGACTAGTCAGACTCTGCCCCTTTTGAAACCTCAGATTCAAGATCCCCTTCAAAATCAGGATCCCTGGGTGGTTGAATGGGGATTGCTAGCATTATTCATAACCTAGGTCTGCACCACATAATCAATGGCCTGGAATAATGGCCCTAGCCAGAGCCACCAGCTAAATCAGAAACACAGTCACAGACTGTTGCCCTACAACATTGTGGTGGGCATAGTGTCTTTTTTTTTTTTTTTTAATGCACTGCACTAGTGTGAGAATTCCCAAGGGGAGATCCATCAACATTGGCAACAGATTCTACACTCGACTTCCCCTGCACCTAAAGACTTCAGTTCTCCATTAACTGAACCAGGACATGGTACGTTCCCAGAGGACAGGTCTGTCTGACCTTCTTGTCACAGTTGTACTTCCACCATATCAGGGAACCTGGAAGCAATTTTCAAGAAGAAGAAAACCTGCAGCAGCAAAATATGTTATTCAAGCACAGGTAAAAAAGCAGAGAGAGGAAATAAAAAACAAAAATGTTTCGCGTCTGAGTTCAGCAGCTGAAGAGATCCAGAGTAAGGACCAGCCTTCGAAGAGACCTTTCTCCTTCTACTACTGTTGCACTACAAAACTAAAAGGGTCCTGTCTGTTTGTCTGTAAGGAAGTTCCTTTACTGCCACGTGATTGGTCCATTACAATCACACTCAGGCAGTGGGAGGGACTCTGAGCTTTGGTGGACTCCTTCGGGGGGGGGGGGGGGCTAACCTTGCCACTCCCTCTAACTCTAGCACTTTACTTACCTTAAGAAAGGTCTTGTCTGCAATACTACTGTAAAGGGTTAAACTTCATACTAAAGTTAAGCAGGAAGTGAAACTGTATGTGACATATTAAGAAGTTATGTCTTACCATAACGTTCCATGTTAGTGGTCTTCTTCTCGCCTTCTTTCTTGCTGGATGGACTCTGCCTACACTATAGCTCGAGAGCCATTTTTACCGGCTCGAGGCAGCTCTATATCCCACAATACCATGCGCTAACTCCCCAGATCTCGTTTGGAAGCCAAGACATAGTATAAATAATAATATTATAATAATAATATTATAATAATAATATTATAATCCTCTTTTACGAGAATAGATGACCTGCTAGTAACACTAAGGATACAAGGAAAAAGACGCAACATATTGTATCTCCAGAAATGGAAGGACTCAGAACCTCGAGTCTATCCAGGCTAGGGGGCAGGAGGGAGGGACGCAAGAAAGAAGGCAAGAAGAAGACAACTAACATGGAACGTTATGGTAAGACATAACTTCTTAATGTTAAGTTGTCATTCTCGCCTTCATTCTTGCTGGATGGGACAGCGTCCCTAGCATCTTAGTCCTGGGTGGCTCAATGAAACAGACTCCTGAGTACAGTGGAACCAAAATCAGCTCTATTTCTGGAGGCTAAATCAAGCTTGTAATGGCCAATAAAGGTATGTTTGGAAGCCCATGTAGCTGCTGCACAAATGGCATCTAGTGGTAACCTTGCTTGAAACGCCGTTGAAGTTGATAGTGCCCTGGTTGAATGAGCCTTAGGCCTAGAGGGAAGTTGCCTGTGTCTCAACTCCTAGACCAAGGTAATAATAGATGTCAGCCATCTGGAAAGAGTAACTTTCGATACCGGAGGCCCTTTCTTGCCTGCAGCATAAGAGAGAAAGAGCTGGTCTGACTTTCTGAATTGTTTTGTCCTGTCTAGGTAATACCGTAATTGGCGATGAACATCTAATGAATGTAATTTTTGTTCAGCCCTGTTGGTATAGTCTGGGAAAAAGACAGGTAAATCAATGGAGTGGTTTAGATTTGCTTCCGATAACACTTTTGGTAGGAAGGAAGGGTTTGTTCTGAGAGTTACCCTGTCTTTATGAAAAGCCAAATAAGGAGGACGGACAGACAACGCTTGAAGTTCCGATACCCTTCTGGCAGATGTTATAGCTACTAAAAACAGCGTTTTCCAAGAAAGAAGTTTGAGGGAGCAAGAAGCTGTAGGTTCAAAAGGGAGCAGAATTAGTGAAGTTAGAACTAAATTCAAATCCCATTGTGGGGGTGGATCTTTGACTGGAGGTCTGAGCAAAAAGATGCCCTTAAGAAAGGCTTTACAGAGTTTGTGGGACATAATATTTGCTTCTGAGAGTCCAACATGAAAATTAGCAATGGCCGCTAATTGTACCCAGATAGTGGCCGATGATGACCCTGAATGAAAAAGCTCTGCCAGAAAGTCCAGAACCTCATGAATGGGTGCATGGAAAGGATCTAAGGACCTAGTTTGTGCCCAGAGTGAAAAACGCTTCCATTTACTCGCATAAGTCTTCCTAGTACTGGAGTTATGGGAGGCCAGAATGATATCACGAACAGTAGGAGAAATAAGGGGAAGCCTGGCTATGGCTGGAAGTGGAGCAACCAAGCTGTGAGTTTGATGGAATGTAGAGACTGATGCAGCTTGCCTGTGAGGTGGGTCAACAGATCCGGAAGGGGTTCCAGATGCCAAGGCTGTTCCAGTAGGTATTTGTGCAGGAACGGGAACCAAACTTGTCGAGGCCAAAACAGGGCAATGAGGATCATTTTGGATCTCAATGCGGTTGCTTTCTGAATTAATTGCGGGATCAACGGAAAAGGAGGAAAGGCATAAAGAAGACCCCGGGGCCAAACGTGAACAAGAGCGTCTCTGTGGGGTTGGCCTGGCAGAGGAAAAAGTGTGAAGAAGTCAAGGCACTTGCTGTTTTGGGGAGTTGCGAAAAGGTCACAGCAAGGCTGGCCCCACTTCCAAAAAATTCCATCTGCTACTGCTTGATTTAGAGACCACTCGTGAGGCATGAGGATAGTTTTGCTCAATCTGTCTGCTATGACGTTGGACTTCCTGGGGATGTGCATTGTTATCAGAAACCATACAGATGAAATCGCCCATTGCCAAAGTCCGAGTGCTTTAGGACCTTGTTCCGCCCTGCTTGTTTATGTACCACACCACAGACATATTGTCCGTTTGAATTGCTATAGTCCCCGTGGGAAGAGAGCTCTGAAGGGCTTGCGACGTCAAAAGCGCCGCCCTCATCTCCAGGACATTTATGTGCAGGTGGCATTCTGACTGTTGCCAAGTGCCCTGGACCGTCCTGACCTGATAATGCCCCCCCCACCCAATCATGGAGGCATCCGTTGTGACAGTGGCAACTGGAGGGGGGAGAACAAAGGGTCTGCCCTGAAAAAGCTGAGGGGAAACCATCCACCAGGAGAGATGTTTCTTGCAAGATGGGGTTATCAAAATGTTGTGGGTCATTGGTAGCTGTTGAAAGGACCACTGAGAAAACAGCATCCACTGAAGGAGCCTCATGTGGAAGCGGGCTAATGGAAGTAGAAGAATTGCCACCGCCATGAGGCCCAACACTTTCAATACTAGCTTGACCTGGACTTTGTTGGGCTGAAACAGGGGCTGAACATTCTGCCTTATGTCTGTCACTCTCTGAGGTGGTAATGTTGCAGACATTTCTGTGGGGTTTAATATGGCACCTATAAAGTTTATACATTGACAAGGCGACAAGGAGGACTTTGCAAAATTTATAGAAATACCCAGACTGTTGCAAAGCTGAATAGTGTAATCCCTGGCCATTATGAGATCCTGTTTGGTGGTAGCGGAAATGAGCCAGTCGTCTAAGTATGGAAACACCTGGAATCCTTTCTGTCTCAGGTGAGCCGTGACCACTGCCAAACATTTGTTGAACACCTGGGGGGCTGTGGTGAGACCAAAGGGCAGGGCCCTGAATTGAAAATGACTGACTCCCAGCCGGAAGCGGAGAAACCTCCTGGAGCGCCTGTATATCTTTATATGGTAGTACGCGTCCTGGAGGTCTAACTAGCACATGCAGTTGTCTGCCCAAAAAGGGTAGAATGGACTGCAGTGTTACCATCCAAAATTTTGTCTTTAGTACAGAGTTGTTTAACCTGCTGAGGTCCAAAATGGGTCTCCATTCTCCTGTCTTTTTTGGTACCAAAAAGAATCTGGAGTAAATTCCGGATCCTAGCTGATCTGCTGGGACTGCCTGGATGACTCTCTTTTCTAACAGCTTTTTTATTTCTAGCTGAGCCTGACCCCTTTGTGCGGGTGGTACGTCTGGTAGGGGTTTTGGCGGTTGTACCAGAGGGAAAGTGAAAGGGATTTTGTAACCCTCGGATATGATCGTCTGTACCCATGTGTCTTGGGAGAGGGATTGCCAGGCTTCCGGGTACAGAGATAATCTTCCCCCGACGGCTTCCGAAGGCGGACAGTCGGGCAGCTTCACAGGGATGCTGAAAGGGTTGGTGAGGAAAAGATTCCCTAGAGCCCTGGTTCCGAGGACCCCCTCTGCCCCTGGGGCGGCGTCTGTTATTTCCCCCTCTGCCTCTAGGGGGAAATTCACCACGTGCGGCAGGCGTGACTCCCTGAGGTTTGCGGAACCACATCTTTCCTCCCTTCTGTCCCTTAGGATAAGGTCTAGAAGGCGTGGAAAAACTGACTCCCACGGCAGAGAGAGTCTTACCATCTTGCTCATATCTGGTGAGGGTATTCTTCACCTGAGGTCCGAACAATTCCAAACCGTCAAAGGGGGTGTTGGTGAAGGACGCCTTGAAGGGATCGGCAAAGTTACAGAGTCGCATCCAAATGTGACGTCTCAACGCAACGCCTGTGCCAGCGGCCCTACTCGCTCCATCGGCTGCATAACAGATAAGCCGCATGGAGGAGTTAACAATGGAGTTCAGGGTAGCCAGCTGAGAGTTTATTTTGCCCTTAAACCCTGCAGCAGAAGGATCCTGTACCGTTTCACCCAGCTCTTTGAGCAAGTCTCTCTGAAGGCGGGTGAAATGACAAATAGTTCAGCAATCGCACAGTAACGGTCGCTGAAGCAAAGGTCCGCTTGCCGTACCTGTCCATGGTCCTGGACTCTGTTAGGAGGATGAACAGATACAGAAGGATCAGCCAATTCCTTCTTAGTGGCTGCTGCTACCACCATAGCATCAACTGAAACACCTTTGGTGAGAAAGGATTTGTCATCTGGTGCAGAAATAAATTTAGAAGGCCTCCTAGGGGTAGGTTCCATTGAATCAGAAGCTGCCCACGCCTTTCTAGCCACTACCTCCATTAGTGGGTCGAAAGGGGAAGACACCCAGGAGGTGGAAGGGCGAGATCCAAAGGAGTCAAGGTAAACAGACTCATCCTCGGAAGGTTCGAGAGTGGACCAATTTCCCCTCTGTCTTAGGATTTCCAGGATGTCTGAAAAGGAGACATCCTCAGAGGGGGATCTGGGGGAACCTTCCGACTCATCCAAGTTGGTGTCCGACGTGACAGACTCGGGGGAGTCTATGTGCTTCCTCTTGTACTTTCTTTTCCTAGGGGGTTCCCCTGAAACTTCAGGGGAGCCCTCGGAAGAGGAGGAGACCCCCAAGGTGGTTACCCTACGCTTTGGATCTCTGATGTCAGGTGTAAGAAGATGGCCAGAGACCGTAACAGGCACTACAGAGGGAGGAGCCGCAGAACTTAACCTTGGAGTGGACACTGGGTCCAGCACAGTCCTCATCCCCTCGAAGGCTCCCCTATCAGATACCAAAGGTAGCGCCGGCTCCGAAGAGACCGGAACTGCCCCCGGAACTGACAGAGAAGGCTCCGAGAATGATGTTGGGGCCGAACTAACCAGAGCCGAAGCTCCGAGAGGGAGAGCGGGGTTGGACAAGGGTCCGATGCCACTCGCCCCCTCGGAGCAGACAATGGAGTCTCGGCGCCCGGACCTCCCCACGGATGGAACCAATGAAGAGGTCGGAGCCGACGACACTGGAGCCGAAGGAGGAAGTATCGGCTCCGACGTGGGCAAGGTCACGGTTCTGACAAACTCTGGCTCCGAGCTCGAGAGATGAGTCGGAGGAGGAATGGATAGCTGTATCGAAGGAGCCACAGTCTGGTGAGATGGGCTCTGGAGCATTTGGGCCAGCGCCTGAGATTTTATGAGTCTACTGACCACCCTCTCGATGTCGTGGTTGGAGAGCCTGGGTGACCTCGATGGAGGAGTCCTATGACTCCGCTCCGATAGGAGAGGGGACCTCGGAGCCGATCTGATGGAATCTAGCGAAGGGGACCTAGAGGGCTTGCGCGCTGGGGTCGGCTCCGATGATGGTTTCGGAGCGGAAACCACTTTGCTCGCTTCGGAGCTAGCCACAACCGAGGTCGGAGCCGTCTCGATAACGCCAGCCCTCGGCTCAGAAGCTGGAGCCGAGGGTTTGGCGGTTTTTGACGACTTCCCCGAGCCAGACTTGGACGGGGAGTCATCAGGCTTTAACAAGCCCCTTAGGATGAGCTTGTTACGCCTTTCTTGCAGGACTCTTGAACTAAATCCATGACAAATGGAACAAGAGTCCTGCAGGTATAAAGGCCCCAAGCAATAGACACAAGAAGTGTGACCGTCTGTCGGAGACATTTTCTGACAGCACGAGTCACACTTCTTGAATCCCGAAACCTTAGGGTCTTTTGACATCCTGACAAAAAATAAAAAGGAACACAGTCAGTCCACACACACATTTAAGGAGAACTGACTAAACCCCACCCCCCCACACACACACACACACACACACACACACACACACACACACACACACACACACACACACACACACACACACACACACACACACACACACACACACACACACACACACACACACTGAAAGGGGTGGGGGAAAACTAAGGAAAAGCCCGTAGGCCCAAGATAAAAAACTAACTAAAGAAAGGGAAAAAGGGCTACTGAAAAGGGTAAGGCAGTTAGAAGGGACCTAAAGAAGGGTAACTAACTGGAAAAAAAATTACTGAGACTGAATATATATCTGAAAAAGCACTTACTGACCAGAGCCGGTGACCAGAGCCGGTAAAAACAGACTACCTCGCAGCGAAGCGGCAAACGAGATCTGGGAAGTTAGCACATGGTATTGTGGGATATAGGGCTGCCTCGAGCCGGTAAAAATAGCTCTCGAGCGATAGTATAGGCCGAGTCGGAGCCGAGGATCGGCTCCGAACCCATCCAGCAAGAATGAAGGCGAGAATGACAACTTAACATTATGGTCTGCACATATTTATGAATTTTGCTGAAACTGCTACATAGCCAGTCTGCTTAAGAATGCATTCCTTCTAGTTTCTCATGGGAACATTTCACCATTGTTAAAATTACTAATGCTGACTAGGGAGAAGGAAGTTTTAACCAATCTATTTCTAGCACACCGACACATTTCATTTTAGATATTTAGTACTGTTCTAATGAATAACTACATTCACAGACCGTAGTAGTAAACTTTTATTGCATGCTGACAGTGGACTGATAGATAACACTTATCACTTATATTTTCTTATAAAAACACCTGGATGTACTTGTTCGGGGAGACATTACTGACTTTAATTTGTCTCCCACACGTGATCTAATAAATAGTTAAACTCTCCAAAGACTGACGTTATTTTATTTCATGATTAATATGCATTTACCTTAACACTACCATTGTACAAGACTGGAGCAGACAAAAACACACACAATACAAAAGCTAGCTCTTCACCCAACCCTTACTCTACCCTATCCCACCAATACTTGCACAAACACAATCCATACACCAAAACACACCAATACTTGCACAAACACAATCCATACACCAAAACACAACACAATTATCTCTGTCTATACTGTGAACTGTCAACATTCTGAACGGTTAACATTTCTGACAACGAGAACACCGACACCGGAAGACAGACAACGGAAATAATCGGCAGTTCAAAATCCCGACGTTGAAAACACCAACATGCAAAACAAGCGCAACTGTGTAAGTATGCAATAGTAAGTGTGCGATAGTGACGGACTTTAGGGTTAGGGTGCGGGTAAGATAAGTGTGCGATAGTGACAGACCTTAGGGTTAGGGTTTGGGTTAAGGTTAGTGCACAGATAGATGTTCTTCGTGTTTCACTGTTGCAGTCATTACATTTGGGTAATCCTGCTGGCAGGTTGCCCTCAGTCGGCCTGAATTCCAAAGTCCTGGGTCCTGCGCCAGCTGCTGTTGCCTCTTCCCTGACATCAGGTCGTCAGGGGGAATAAAAAGCAACCAACGCCATTTTCTTCAGCCTTTCTTGCTGCACGGTGCACGAAGCAGAAGCAGTTCAGAAGTGACAGTCGGCCGGACTCCTGAGATTTTCGTGTTGAGATTTTCGTGTTAGAGTTTCAGAACCGAAGTCATCAATAAAGCTAAGTACCCAGTTGGGAAAACTTTTTTTCTTGCTCCAGACCAATGTCAGAAAAAGTTACTAGTTGTATTTCTTGTGGAAAGCAAATACTTCATAAGGATTTTCATTCTTACTTTACTCCTTGCCTAGGCCCTGATCACAACGTTTCTGGTTGTCGGTTTTGTGCTAGATTTAACCAATGCACTATTAAACGTCGGTATGATTTTGCTTTAAAGTATTTTGGACGCCGGTTTAATTATCCAGAAATGTCGGATAGCCATCCGACTACCGGAGTTCACAAAAAATGCAAAGAAAAAGGAGAGAGATAAACAACCGAGGTCCAAAACAGACGACGAAGCTTCTCCTAAGCCAGTCACCAGTTCACAGTGAGGCGCTTTCGCAGACCCTGACGCCCACTACTTTAGAGTCGCAGGCCACCACCGACTCCCACGTGGAGTTGGCTATGCCGCTGGAAACTCAAGGTATTGGAGCCCCGGACACTATTCCCTCAGATGGGTCCGGAGCCGCTGAGCAGGCACCGGCTTCTGAGGGTGTATTCAGACCTAAACATCTTCACATTAAACTGACCAGCTTCAAAGGAAAAGACTAAAGCACCTTCTAAAGCAAAGAAACAAACCAAGAGCCATGTGGACAGGCCTCTATGCCCAAAAAACAGATGCTCAAAATGGCCGAAGACTTTATTACCTTGATCAGGGGTTCCCATCCCCCTCCTGATAAGAGGCCTAGGCAAGAGACTGACCATGAATCTTCAGATCAGGTTTCTATTTCTTCTGATTCCTTTTCTGATCAGAAATACCCCCCCCCCCCACCATGAGGATTCGGATGCTGAAGAATCTATACCTTCAGCTTCTCCTCCAGAGGACTATTCTTTTGGGGAAACCTTGCATACCATGAGGGAGCATTTCCACTGGGAGAGCCAATATTTTTCAGAATCTTTTGAGGCTCAGGGATTTCCTTTTACTACCTCAACATAGGCCTCTAGCCATTCTACCTGTGTCAGACATTGTAGATGATGTGTTTTTGGAGTCTAGTCTGACCCCTGACTCCTTACCTCCAACTCCTGTTAAGCCTGACGGATATTACAGGGTTCCTGACTCTCATAAATTCCTTTTTAAAAACCCTGCTGCAGACCCAGAAACTATTTCACAGGGTCCCAAAGGAGTTAAGGCTTCCGCTGCAAAAAACCCTACTCCCTCTGACAGGGATTCTAGGGCACCGGATAGATGGGGGGAAAAAAAAAAAGGTTTACACATCTGCTACCTTGGCTATAAGGGCCTTAAACTGTCAGTTTCATGTGCTCAAATATCAACAACATGTCATGGCATTAAACAGAAAAAGTTAAACTCTGAAAGTGCAGAAAACAAGGAAATGCAGGATTTATTGCATGCAGCTGAACACGTTGGAAAGCATACTTTGCAATGTGGTTTTGATTCTTTGGAGGCATCCTGCAGGGCCGCAGTTACGGATTCTGTAATTAGGAGGAATGCTTGGTTAAAAGGAACAAAATCTGCCTGATCATGTCAAAGTTAAATTATTAGGTGCACATTTACAGCATGATACTTTGTTTGGTGCTAAGGCAGAAAAGGCGTTAAAGAAAATGGAGGACAAAGCTAAATCTGTGCAAACTGTCAAAGATTTTTTACAAGTGCAGCCACCTAGGTTTAGTAGACACTGGCCTACAAAGAATTGGTCCTTTCCTGCATCAGACAGAACTCATAAAGGGGCAGACACAGACGCCCTAGAGGCAGATCCCAGGTGCAAAGTTCATACAGGTCAAAGCAATGGGGTGCTTCTACCTCCAAAGTTGGAGAAGACAAATCACAACCATACAGGAAACTGTCCCAATGACTTCCCCCTGCCTGCACCAAGCACTTATCTCCTAGTAGCACCCTTAAGGGGAAAATTAGCACTTTTGTTCTCAAAACTGGTACATTATAACCCTGGATAAGTGGGTTGTAAATATAGTGTCACAAGGCTACAAGTTCCATTTCCATACCCTGCCAAAGGCAAACAATTGGCCAGATGTGCCAAAAAAAGTACAGTTTTGTACCTACCATAAATGTAGATGTTACAGTGCTAATACAGCTGCAGTCCTTACATATGGGTTCTCCTGCCATCAGGCGGGTCCTCGGTTGGCCGAATTCCAAAGTCTAGGTCTGGCGTCGGTTGTTGTCGCCTTCTTCCCTGACGTCAGTGCGACAGGGGTATATAAGACACGTCCGACGCCATTTTCTTCAGTCTTTCTTGCCCCAGATGTCAGGTGCCCCCAGAAGGAAGGCAATACATAATTTATATATCTATGTATAGTCATGCAATGCAATATAATCAAAATTCAGTAGTTGCAAGCAAATACACCATAGAAGGATAACCCAAACAGGTTGTTTGTGGAGGAGTTAGCCACTATGCCTGTGCCAAGAGGGGAAGGAGGGAGGGATACCTGGACTGCAGCTGTATTAGCACTCTAACATCTACATTTATGGTAGGTACAAAAAGTACAGTTTTGTACCTACCATAAATGTAGATGTTCGAGGATCCACATTGCTGCAGTCCTTACTATTGGGTAGTCCGCTGTCCAGTCGGCCCGAATACCAGAGTATATGGCTGGCGCGTCGTCAGGGTACTAATGCGCATGACCGACGTCATATCCTCAGTTTTCTTGCCCCAGATGTCAGAAGACCCTAAAAGACAAGGCCCAAAATACCTGCACCAAAATTATGTACAATACAAAATATATATATATAAAAATAGTAACATATAACCTCACCTACACAACCCCTAAACACAGAGGGGAAGGAGGGAGGAGAATGACTGCAGCAATGTGGATCTCGAACATCTACATTTATGGTAGGTACAAAACTGTACTATGTTCTTCGCTCCACATTGCTGCAGTCCTTAGTATTGGGTAGAATCCCAAAGCAGAGGTAAGGGAGGCTGGCAAATCAGAAAGAAGTAGGAGCTGACAACATGCCTTGCAAAACAGCTGTGGCAAACCAGCCCTAGACTTAGAGTAAATAGGAAGGTGATAATGCTTAGAGAAAGTATGCACTGAACTCCAAGTAGCTGCCTCCAAAATATCATAGTTGCCACCCCTTAGAAATGCTGTTGAAGTGGCAGTAGCCCTAGTGGAATGAGGCCTAATCCCAGCTGGAATCTCCTTGCCATGATGGGAATATCAAAATTCAATGCAAAGCCAATCCACCTAGAAATAGTTTGTTTTGACACAGGCTTGCCCTCATACTCAAAAAAAAAGAAACAAACAACTGCTGAGACTTCCTACATCTAAAGTGTGCAAAATCTTTTCCCCTTATTTTGGGGGTCTGCATAAAAGTAGGGCAAATGATAGTTTTGGTTTAAAGCCACACTAGAAACCACCTTAGGCATAAAGGAAGGATTAGTACGTAATGATATACCTATCCTTATGGAAAATCAAAGGGCTCTACTGCCATAAGGGCCTGCAACTCAGACACCCTTTTGCAGAGAATAGCCAACAGAAAAGCAGTCTTCCATGACAAGTATTTCAATTCAGCAGTAAAGCCGTGAGCTCAAAAAGGTTGTGAGAGTTTTTCCAACACAAAATTGAGATCCCAAGCAGGAGTAGGAGCTCTCGTGGGGTCTTATATTCTTTGCCCTCTAAGAAACTGCTTGAACAAAGGATCGAAAACAATGGTGGGTCACAATCATAGTGAGCTGAAATTGCTGCAGCATGAATCTTAATGGAAGAAGGACAAACCTTTGTCCAATAACTCAGTAAGATATTGAAGAGCCACACAAATTAGGCAGAAATACCCTCCAATTTTTCTTTGCTGTACTCCAAAAAAAAATCTCTTCCATTTTTCATCATTACACTTTCCTTTACTAGGGGTCTTAGGCTTTATAATCACATTTAAAACTTGTTGAGGAAGTTGAGAGACCTGCTGTGCTCAACACAGAATGCCAGGCTGTTAGATGAAGAGAGTGAAGCTTGGCATTGAGCAGATGACAGATCCTTTGAGATAAGCCATGGAAGCTTCCTTACCTTACTCCTAGTTAGTGGGTACCAGTGTTGCGCCAATAGCTGGAATCTGGAGCTATCAAAATCTTGTCTTGGAAGAAGAGGCAGAGGTGGAAAGGCATACACATGAAGGTTTTCAAATAGAGGATAAGAAATGTCTCCCCCCCTTTGATGATGTACCATGACACAGTTGTTGTTGGTTTTAGAATCAACACCCGCCCTGGAAGGCCTTTGGTAGCTCTATTAATGAGCTGGACTGCTAACATCTCCTTCATGTTGATATGTAGATAAGTGATATGTAGATGCTGTAGTCTGGCAGGCTACCTTGTATTGTTATTAGCTCCCGCTCCCCTCCGACAATGTCGTTAAGGCATCTGTCTAAAATCTCCCACCGCCTGGAGCTTTAGGTGAGAGAGTCTCCTTTTTAGTGGAAATTTTTGAGAACAACACATTTCTTTTTTTTTTTTGAACTGGCTAAATTAAAATGTAAGTGGTGTGTTTTGAGATTGTCCAGCTCCTCATGCAGCTTGCATTGGAAGCTGTTTGAATTTGTGAAGCCAAGACACCCTGGGAAGAGAAGGAGAATTCAAGAATCAGGCAGCCATGCAGGATAGTTGATGGTGCTTTATGAAGTAACTGGACTGATGAGATAGTTGATGGATAGCCGGAAGCGTTGTCTTGAGTCTCACACCCAGAAAGCACATGTCCCTGAGAGGCACGACTGGACTTTATTTGCAGAGTCAAATACCCCAGGAATCCACACACTAGACGGCCATTTATTTCGAGCACAGAATACCCTACTTCTGTTACCAGAATTAGGCCCCAGCCAGTGTATTGGTATTTGACCTTTGGTTTCTGGAAGGCAAGAAATTACTGGAGCCAGAAGCAAAGACTTGATTTGAAAAGTAAATACTAAGAATTATTAGGTTATTGGAGCCAGAATCCTTGATGAATACTCACAAGTAGATGCTGCAAAGGGCAATGCAGAGAACTGATAATGAGAATTTAGCCTTTTGACACAGATGCAGGCAAATCCAGTGATCTTATACACATAGAGGTAAAAAGCTGTTGTAATCTAAATATCTTTCTGTTGAATTTGTCCAGTCAGATGTGGGAACTGTATAACGTCAACTAAGAGAGAAAGGAAATGTCCCTTGACTAGAACAGGGAAGAATAAAATAATTGGTCCCTTTCTGACAAAGGAGACTGGCTGAAGGGCCCCCCTGAAAAGTAAACTGAGCTGAGAACAGCCTCTTCTTGACTGGGAAGAGGAGGTTTAATTGGCATTTGAAGATTGGGGGCTTGGGTATGATTTGAAAGGCTGTATTGTTGGGACTTGTAATCCAACACCCATCTGTGAGCAGTAAAATCTAATAATTTTCTTTGAAAATAAGTAGTGATGTCCAACAGTTGAAAAGGCGAGTCTCTTCTAGCTGCAGCTGAAAAGGCAGGTCATCACTGCAGGCTTACGAACCCTGTGACTGGCTTGGCAACCAGAGGTCTGAGCAGGTGAACTCCCCTGTTCTAGGCGAAAAAGAACCACTAGTTCTGCCCCTCACCCTTGAGACTCCTCCCTACTAGCAGAATCTGTACATACCTCTTCTGCCCCTACTACCAATTTCTACTAAACTATCTTCCCAAATAATCACCATCAGAACAGTTTGTGCCTTTGCAAGCTTTCCTCCTTTTTCTTAAAAGACTTGGCTGCACACATCATTAAACCAAACAACTCATATCCTTGTAAAAACAACCTCAAGGACCTTCTAACATCCCTCAAACAATTCTGATCTCAAAAAGGCATGCCTCATGGCGAACAGAACTAGTAGCAGCCACCCTCGAGGAGGCCAGCCCCAGCCCAAAACCCATCTTGCAACAGACACTGCAGCAAGTGTTCACACACATAAGAAAACCAGCACCAAACAGGCACCTACTTTCCATTAAATACCTTCAGCAAAGCATCACACTTGAAAGGAGATAATTTGACATTTTTTGACATGAAAAACTGTGAAACGCCTCATTCAGCTCCACTGGCAAGTATACAAGCTCTTTCCCCACCCACTCAGAGCCCTTGCCTCTAGAGGCCTCTTTGAAACTGGGAACAGGATTTTTTACTAACAGAGCCTTGCCCCTGAGGCATAAATTTCTGGCAGTTTCCCTAGGACTCTGCCTCTTAATACTTATGAGCCTGGACAAGTTTTAACACCAGGGTTTAACAGGAGCAGGAGGCCCTGAGGAGTCAACGTTTCAGTCTCTGCAGGTACAAAATCCATACAATTCATTCAACAAGTAGCTAATAGCTAATGTTGGGGTAAAACAAGCCTTCCATTCCCTTTAAACTTTTTCTGGATATCCTGGCCTTCCATTTAAAAAAATCCTTGCTCCCTCATGGAATGCAGAAAGTCTAATCCAGGCATCAAGAAGGTTGAGGAGCTCCATCATGGAAATCATCATCCACAGAATGAGGATAATACTGCCCCTCTTCCGCAGAAGACTCAGAAGCCTCAGAGACACTGAAAAAAAAGAGAAAACTCTCAAATCCACCTAGGCCCTTATCACCTGGCCCATAGAACTCAAAATCATAGTAATCTCTCTCTAATCCCCAGCCAGCATATGTTTGCCATTTTAAGCTCTAATTCAAAAAGTCAGAGAAGCCCCACAGAAGGCCAACCACGCTTTTACCTCTTGAACCAGAACTTTGGCAACAGAAGGAGAGGCTCGATTTACTTTGGGAGGAGAGGAAGAAACAGTTGGCCTGAGTAGCCCCTCAGCCTGGCCTACCTCCCGTGAGAGGGTACATCCTGTACTTAAAAGTTTCTGAACTGCCTGAGATAGAGCCCTGGCAAAACGCTGTTTCAGGCTGAGTTCCCTGAGAACGACCGACCGGGACGGCCTCGGCAACCTGTACGTTGTTTTGTCCTGTGTTTTAACCTTTTAAGCGGCGCCCTAGCATCCGACGGCATTTTGGCATTGCAACGCTTCCGGCTTCCCCAACTTCACAGTCTAACCTCCGTATACCTCTTATAAACCTAGCACAAGAGCGGCAACCAGGCACGCCGCGGCTCCAACCTAAACCGGAGCTACACAACAATTTACACATCATGCGAGGTATCAACGTCACAAGAAATTTCCCACGAAATACAGCTATTTTCTGACTTTTCTGAAATCCCCGAGTGCGCAAAAAAGAAAACCAAAATGCTGACGGGTACTTTAGTCAACAGGTCTGATCGGGCCTGAAACCCGTCGAATGAGCCAACGAACGCCAACCCGTACTCGCAACTCGGATATCGTTTTCTTGCGCGGAAAGTGCGACAAAATGACGTCATGGATCGCTACCCTGACGCACTGACGCCATGGCGATGCGCCTGACCGACGTGGCGCCATATACGAACATTCCCACCCTGGATTGGTAGCGGATCATTTAATGTAAGGGATTCGGCAGCTCTGCAATATGTTCATCATGCATACAGCTGCAGTCCTTACATACGGGTAGAATCCCAAAGCTACGCACATGGTGGTAGGCACTAGGTGGAATTAGGAGGAGCCAGAATGCCCTGCAACACAGCAGTGGCAAAGCCTGCTCTTGTTTTGGAGTATAAAGGTAGGTGGTAGTGTTTAGTGAAGGTATGCACCGAACTCCAAGTGGCTGCCTCCAAAATATCTTTGGTAGGAACTCCTCTGAGGAAGGCTGTAGAGGTAGCTGTGGCCCTTGTGGAGTGGGATCGGATGCCTGTAGGCACAGATTTACCATGAAAGGAGTAACAAAAACGTATGCAGTGGCCTATCCATTTTGAAATTGTCTGTTTGGAAATTGGCTTCCCTTGAGCTCCTACAGCATAGGACACAAAGAGTTGTTCTGATTTCCTGAATGGCTTAGTTCTGTCCAAATAGTAACGCAGCTGTCTATGGATGTCTAAAGAATGTAACAGCCTTTCCCCTTTGTTTTGAGGATTGGGGTAAAAGGTAGGTAAGTGTATGGCCTGATTTAAAGCTACCCTGGATACTACCTTAGGCATAAATGACTGGTTGGTTCATAGGGAAACCCTGTCCTGATGGAAGATGAGAAAGGGCTGCACAGCCATGAGGGCTTGTAATTCCGAGACCCTACGAGCTGAGGTAATAGCCAGAAGGAAAGCTGTTTTCCAGGACAAATATTGTAAATCTGTTGAGGCAGCTGGTTCAAAGGGAGGCAATGTCAATTTTTCCAGTATGTAATTAAGATCCCAGGCTGGGATTGGTTGTTTCCTTGGAGGTCTTATATTCTTAGCCCCTCTGAGGAACTGTCTTAAGAGTGGGTGAGAGAATAAGGGTGGATCAGTGTTGTATTCTGCAGAAATGGCTGAGGCATGGATTTTAATGGAGGAGAATGACAGTCCACTGTTCAGCAGCTCAGTTAGATACTGTAATATCTGAGGCAAATTCAGTTTTCTAGGATCCTGGTCCTTTTTCTCATTCCAAGCGCAAAACCGTTTCCATTTTGCGGAGTAAGCTTTTCTAGTAGATGGCCTTCTGGCTTCCAAAATGACATCCTGTACCTCCTTGGAGAGTAGGGTCTGTTGTGGTATTAAGGAATTTTCCATGCAGCCAGATTTAGTGTTTTCAGCTGACTGTGAAGAGTTTTGTAGCTGTGCTGAGTCAGGAGGAGAGGCATTAGAGGTAGGGTCCAGGGAGGAGAATGTGTTAGGCTCCTCAGAAGTGGATACCAGTGTTGTCTTGGCCAGTCTGGAGCAATCAGTATCATCTTTGGTCTGCCTGTTCTTGTTTTCAAAAGCACCTTGGTCAGTAGAGGAAGAGGTGGAAAGGCGTAAACTGTCCTTGCTGTCCAACTGAAAGAAAGGGTGTCCACTCTCCAGGCCTTTGGATGAAATGTCCTTGAGCAGAACTTTGTCAATTGGTGATTTTTGTGGGAGGCAAAGAGATCTATGTCTGGCCTTCCCCAGGCTTGGATTATCTTTGTAAACACTTGAGGATGCAACTTCCATTCGTGAGGGTCTGTCATATTTCTGCTTAGATTGTCTGCCAGCGTGTTTTCCATACCTGGCAAGTACTGTGCTTGAAGCTCGATTTGCCATTCCAGAGCCCTGTTCCAAAGTGACATGGCCAGCCTGCACAGGGGGTATGAATGTGTTCCTCCCTGTTTATGTACCACATTACTGTGGTGTTGTCTGTTCTTATTAATAATTGCCCCGGATGCAGGAGGTACTTGAAAGCTGTAATTGCATTTATCACTGCTAGTATTTCCTTTTGATTGATGTGAAGGTGCTTTTCCTTTTGGGACCATTTGCCCTGAATGCACCTGTCATGTGTGCCCCCCAGGCATAGTCTGAGGCGTCTGCTGTGATGACTTGATTTGCTTGAGGCTTGCTGAATGGTAGACCTGCGTTGGTTTGGCATGCTTGAGCCCACCATAGAAATTCCTTTTGTAAACATGGAATTAATGGTATTATTGTTTCCAAACTGCGGCTGTGTTGAGACCATAGGTTTTTTAAGTACCAATGAAGTTTCCTCATATGCAACTTTGCACATGGGATTAGAAGAATGCAAGATGCCATGAATCCCAGCGCCTGCAGGATTTTCCTTGCAGTTAGCCTGGAACAATTTGCTAGTATCGAAGTACTGAGTTAGTTGCCCCTGTTTTTCTGGTGTAAGATAGGCCATCTGGGTGTTTGTGTCCAAGTTGGCACCCAGGAAAATTATTTTCTGAGATGGTGTTAGCCTGGATTTCTCTTTGTTGACTGTGTACCCCAGAGAATTCAATAACTGTATTACATAAGCCAGATGCTCCAGAAGTATATGCTTGCTGTCCGCTTGGATCAGGCAGTCATCCAAATAAGGGTATATTTGTATCCCTTGAAGTCTGCAGTAGGCAATTACTGATGCCAGGCATTTCGTGAATACTCTGGGCGCAGTAGATAAGCCAAAGGGCAATGCAGAGAATTGATAGTGGATTGAACCTGCAAGAAATCTGAGGTATCTTCTGCAGCTTTGTCTGATTGGGACATGCAGGTATGCCTCCTTGAGGTCCAATGTTACCAGCCAAGACCCCTTGCCCAGCATGGGAAGAAGCTGCTGTAAGGTGAGAATCTTGAATTTTGGTACTAGTAGAAATGTGTTTAGGATGGGTAAGTCCAAAATGGGTCTCCAATCGGTTCCCTTCCTTTGTACCAGGAATAGTCTGGAATAAAAACCTTGACCTTGCTCGTGAGTAGGTACCTCTTGAATAGCTTTCATGTCCATGAGCTTTGAAATTTGTATTTGAGCCTCTGCCCTTTGATTGTGTGGCAGGTTCGGCATGCCTCTCATTTTTGGAAGAGTGTGAAAATGAAATCTGTAGCCTCTGTTTATAATGTCCAGGATCCATTTGTCTTTTGTGACAATATGCCAATTTTTTGAAAATAATGCCAGCTTTCCTCCCAAGGGCACTGCCACTTGAGCCTTGTGTGGCATGCAAAGAGGAAAGTCATTGGGTTTGTTTTCTGTATTGCTGTGCATTGTCTTTGCCACCTCTTGATGCTGGAGGTTGCCATTGTCTGCCTCTATATGATCCTTGAGATTGTCCTCTGCCCCTTCCGCGTCTGTATCTACCTCTTTGGGGCTTGTCTGTGGCTGGAAAGGACCAGTTTTTTGTAGGCCAATTTCTACTAAATCGTGGTGGTTGTACCTGCAGAAAAGCCTTAACAGTTTGCATAGATTTAGCTTTTTCTTCCATTTTCCTTAGCATTTCCTCAGCATTAGTACCAAATAACACATCTTTTTGTAAAGGAGCATCCAGTAATTTAGCCTTGGCATGATCAGGCAGGGTTTGTTCCCCAAGCCAAGCATGTCTACGAATGACTGATCCTGTAACTGCAGCTCTACTTGAGGCCTCTAGAACATCATAACCACATTGCAAGGTGTGCTTACCCACTTGTTCTTCACTATGTATCATATCTTGCAACTCCTTCAGATCTGGTTGTTCAGGTTGTGACATTTTATTCTTTAATTGTGATAACAAAAACTGCTGATATTTAAGCATATGGAACTGACAATTTAAGGCCCTCATGGCTAGAGTGGCCGAGGTATATACCTTTTTTCCCCACCTTTCTAAGGATCTAGACTTTCTTTCGGAGGGTAATGGATTCTTAGCAGTAGAGGCCTTCATTCCCTTGGGACCCTGAGAAATGGTTTCTGGGTCAGCATTATGGCTTTTGTAAAGAAATGGGTGTGAGTTAGGAACTCTGTAGTGCCTATCAGGCTTGACTGGGGCTGGAGGCAGGGAATCCAGATTAAGGCAAGCCTCCGAATAAACATCATCAAGTATGTCCAAGACAGGAGGTATCGCCAGAGGCCTGTGCTGGGGTAGTAGAAGAAATTCCCTAAGCCTTTTCTTTGAATCTGAAAAATCCTGGCCTTCCCAATGGAAGTGTTCCCTCAAGGTATGCAAGGTTTCCCGGAATGAGAAACCCTCTGGGGGGGGGGGATACAGAAGGAATGGACTGTTCTGCATCAGAATCTTCAAAAGGGGAGTAATGCTCCTCTTCATCAGAATGTTCTGAAATAATGGAGCCCTGGTCAGAAGAGTGAGATTCTTCCTCCACTCTGGGTCTCTTGTCCGTGGGGTTGTGAACCCCTGATAAGAGTAATTAAATCCTCAGCCATTTTGAGCATCTGCTTTTTAGGCATGGGGCCTGTAGATGGGCCCTGTGCAACAGGCCTCTGGGAGTGCATGGCTGATTTAGACTTAGTAAAGGCCTTGATGGAAAAGGAAGAAGAAGGTCTGAAGACACCATGGGTGGAAGTAGATCTGTCCACATTAAGAGGTTAAACACTCACCGTGGCTTCGGTAGCTGTAGTCAGGGTGTGGGCCGAGGAACCTGCGGTCTCGGGTACAGAGGACACCGCCAGAGAAGCGTCGGCGGTAGTCAGGGGCTGCGTAGGCACCTCACCGAGAACCGGACCACGTGTAGCCGGTCTTGGCGTGGTGTCGGTCTTTGTCCTTGCGTTTTTTGGACAAAACGGTAGTCTGAGTCTCCGACGACATTTTATAGTTAAAAGCTTTACCGAAAAAGTGCTGGGTGAACTCCGCCCGATGCTTAATAGTGCGTTTATTAAAGGTAGCACAAAAGCGACAGCCCGAGACGTCGTGGTCTGGGCCTAAACAAGGTATTAAAGAGGGAATGGAAATCCTTATGCGGTATTTGCTTCCCACAAGAAATACAATTGTTAACTTTGTCTGACATCGGTCTGAGGCAAGAAAAGTTTCCCCAACAGGGTACTTAGCTTTAAAGAAGACTTTGGTTTCCAAATTTTTGTAATTTCAGGAGCTGGCCGACCGGCACTTGCGAACTGCTTCGGGCACCGCGCGGCAAAAAAGAGTGAAGAAAATGGCGTTGGCCGTATCTTATATACCCCTGTCGCACTGACGTCAGGGAAGAAGGCGACAACTGACGCCGGACCTAGACTTTGGAATTTGGCCGACCGAGGACCCGCCTGACTGCAGGAGAACCCATATGTAAGGACTGCAGCTGTATGCACAATGAACATTCAATGGGCAGAGGCACAAAAACTGTCGCATCCCTCATGGACATTGGGGCCATTCAACAAGTACCAGAGCAAGAGCAGGGACAAGAATTTTACTCAAGACTGTTCTTGGTACCCAGAAAGGACAAGGCCTGGAGACCAATGCTGGACCTATCTATTCTTAGCATATTCTTGGATATACCAACTTTCAAAATGTTGACTTTGCAGCAGCTTCTGCCCATGCTGGGCAAGAATGCTTGGCTTGTGACTTTAGACCTAAAAGAGGCATACCTGCACGTCCCCATCAGCCAATCATGCAGAAAATACCTCAGATTCAAAGCTGGATCAATGCATTACCAATTCTCTGCACTGCCCTTTGGCATACCTACTGCACCCAGGGTCTTTACAAAGTGCCTGGCACCAGTAATTCTGCAGACAGAGTAATACAAATATATCCTTACTTGGACGACTGTCTAATTCAAGCAGAGAACAAGGACATTCTTCTACAGCATCTGGTGTTTGTGGAAAGACTTCCAACATGCCTAACAGTCAACAAAAAGAAGTCAAAACTAGTACCCTCTCAAGAGATCATTTTCCTGGGTGCAACCTTAAATACAACTGCCCAGATGGCTTATCTCACACCAGACAAACAAGGGCAACTGACTACCTATTTCAAAATGTTGCCAACAAAAGCCCAGTTACCTGCAAGAAAAATTCTGCAGGCTTTGCGCTTCATGGCATCCTGCATCCTACTAATTCCATATGCAAGACTGCATATGAGGAAACTTCAATGTTACCTAAAAAGCGTTTGGGCTCAACATTGCCACAGCCTGGAAACAATAATTACTTTCATTCCCTGCCTGCAACATAAGTTGCGATGGTGGGCGAAGACTTGTCACCAGAACAAGGGACAGCCATTCACATTACCCCCAGCCAGGTAGACACTAACGACGGATGTATCAGATTATGCCTGGGTGGCCCACATGGCAGGAAGATGCATTCAGTGCACATGGTCCTCAAACCAAATGCATCTACATAACAATCAAAAAAAAGAGATGCTAGCTGTTCAAAATGCCCGGACAGCCTTCAAGGACCTACTTCATCCGGGACAGCTACTGATAAAGACTGACAACACAACGGTCATGTGGTATATAAACAAGCAGGGGGGCACACATGTTTACCCCCTTTGCAGACTAACCATGACTTAGGGGAAGCAGCATTGACTTACCAAGTACATCTGCAGGCACAATTCCTGCCATGAAAGGAAAACACTCTGGCAGACGGACTAAGCAGAAACCTCATGGATCCCCACGAGTGGCAGCTGGATCCACAAGTCTTCAGCATGATAACAAGGAAATGGGGATGCCCGGACATAGATCTATTTGCCTCCCCTCACAACCGGACATAGATCTATTTGCCTCCCCTCACAACTACTAACTAAAAAGATTCTGCACAAGGACTTGACACAGACCAGCACGGAAAGTGGACGCTCTATCTTTCAGCTGGAAAAACCCTGTCAGTATATGCCTTTCCTCCACTGCCTCTCCTCCCCAAAGTACTCCTAAAGGACAGACAAGAGAAGACAGATAAAACTTGTTTTTGGGGCTCATCCCGGCA